>NW_023331321.1:0-43464 GCF_011100685.1 Canis lupus familiaris
CTACTGGAGTAGTTTTTAAAGAAGTCTTCCTTGTAAGAAATTCTCTTTTTAATTCGAATTCAAAATCCATTAGAGATCTTAAACTTAAATGTTCAAGAAATGGAGTATAAAAAAACTTTAGCTTTGAAGATTTAATTAAAGGGAATTCAAATACATGTCATTAAAATTTATGCTCACAAAGTCAATGTAGGAGGCAAAAAATTAAACTATGAAATTCAAATGATTATACTTTTTATTTCGAAAATTTAAAATCTATCTAGATGTAGGGTATATTCCTCAGGGTTCTCCAGAGAAACAGAACCAATGTGATATATATATACATGAGAAGATTTATTATAGGCCTTGGCTCACAGCATTAGGGAGGCTGAGAAATCCCACAATCTGCTGTCTGCAAACTGGAGAACCAGGAAAGTTGATGGTGTAATTTAGTCTGAGTCTGAAGACCTGAGAACCTGAGGAGCCAATAGTATAACTTCCAGTCCAAGGGGAAAGGCTTGCCAGGTGAAGGCCTGTGGTATAAGTCAATGAAAATATTTGCGCTAAAATATTTATACATTTCAGTGTAAAACAAAGTGAAATTGAGTACTTCTTCCAGTTAGCAAAATCTAGTCTGTGTTTACGAAGTATCACACCAACAGTACAGACAGTATTTTTTCAAGTAAAAATAGTAAAATGATCTTAGTAGTAATTTTCAGCTAGCCAAGAATCCTATGGCAAGAGTAGGAGAAGTTACAAAAGTTTTATGAGTACAGGTATCACATAGGTGAGGAATGGATAAGGATTAGGTGAAATAAAATTAAGAGAACAAAAGTCATTTTAGGTTTGCCTAATGATCTGTAGTTTGTGTTTGTTTGTTGTTTGTTTGTTTGTTTTTTCCCCTGAGGACATTTTCCAAATCACGCTGGGGTAAGAATCTGGTCTTCTGTGTTAGAAAGACTCTTCTAGATGGAAAACAAAAATGAAAACAAACAGAAACCTCAGCAAACATTTGGGGCTGGAGTGAAAGTTGGAAACCACAGAGGCCTCTGACAATTCCCAAACTTCTGGTGAGTTCAGGCTTTTCCCAAAACATGGGATAGGACTTAAAAGCTTCTGGAGTAGAGTTAAATTTCTTATAGATTCTCAATGCACAGGAAACAAGATACTGCTGGAAGTGAGTCCCCATCAACCACATCATGGATATCCACTGAGATTTTTTTTTTCCTGATCTTGAATCTATTTGCAGTGTTAATCTGGGGTGGAATCTCTGTTTCTCACAGGTTTTCAAGGCTGAAAAGTCTGTGACCTACCACACTCAAAAACAAATTTCTAGAAGGGCTAACACGTCAGAGCAGGGGGGAAATTCTACATAGATTGAGTGGTACTAGCCTGCAATATGAAGGAGTATCCTTTAATTTGTATGTGGTTAAAATTCTCCTGATTTGTCTAAAGGAAAAGATAAGATCACCTAGTAGCACTATAGTTTTTTTTTTCTTTTGTATACAGTGTTCAAAATACAATAAAAGAAAATAGACATGTAAAGAAGTAGACATACATGATTTGCAATCAATGGAAGACCAAAGAATATAGGATTCAGATATTGAAGAAAAGACTTTAACTTTGATAAACATGTTAAACACAGTATGAGAACAAAGGTGAGTATCAGTGTAAAGATACAGAATTTCACTAGAGGTTTTAATTTTTAAAAGTAACAAAATGAACTTTCTGGAATTGAAAAAATGCGGTATCTGAAATTAATAATATATATGTTTAAATATATTGAACATATTAGAACTGAATTAATAAAATTAATATAAATTAACATATAGGATGAGATATGGAGACATGCAGAGAGAGAGAGAGAGAGAGGAGAGAGAGAAAGGAATAGAAATAGAATAAAAGAAAAGAATACACCAGAGTTTAAGAGACATGGGGATATATTTGTAGAAAAAAAGAGAAAATATCAATCTACAGATCCAATGAACATAGCAAAGCACAAACAGGATAAATCCAAAGATAACATCTTTTAAGTGCATTATAGAATAAATGCTGAAAACCAAAAACCAGGGGAAAGGAATAAAAAATCCACAAGAGAAAACAAAACACATCACTATTAATAAAGCAAAGAATTAGATTGGCAGATTACATTTCAATAGAAATGAGGAAAGACAAAAGGAAATATAATGACTTTTTAAATTGTTGAAAGAACGTAACTACCAACCTAGAATTGTATACCTAGAGAATATATCCTTCAAAACAGAAGGCAAAATGAAGATATCAAAACAGAAGGCAAAATGAAGACATTTTCAGAAAAACAATATGGAGGGAATGTGCTGCCAGTAGTTCTGTAGTAAAAGATGGAAATTGATTTCAATAGTAATATGAGTATGTAGAAGGTACACACTCAGTTAAAGAACAATAGAAACAGTACTTGTCCATATGACACAAGTGTAATGTCTTTTAAAATTTGCATTATGTATATAAAATTAAAATGCATGACAAAATATTTCAAAGACAGTGGTTTATGAATTTTAAAGGTTCTAATACTCGAGCAGACTATGGATGGGAAACTAAATTCTTTGTATCTGACAACAGTGTGTCAAGAATGTATATGCTAATATGTAGGGTAACCTACATATTAAAAGGAAGGATAGTAAAAGAATGTATACCAACAACAAAAAAAAAGGGAAAAATCATAGAAATGGTTGATAATATAAAAGAGCAGGAAAGCAAAAGAAAAGAATCATAAAACTGATAAGTCTACACAAAACAAATAATAATAATGTGGTGTATGTTAGCTAAACTTAATAGTAAGCACAATAATTAGATTACATGTAATGTGTAAATGGGATATGTACACATGTGTATGTATATATGTATATATATGAGTATATTAGATACAGATACACATGATAGATAGATGATAGATAGAACTCCAAACCTCCCTACCTTTTTATGACAATATAAGAAGGCTCATTTCTTGAATGCCCACTTCAAATATAGCTTAAATTTAATTGAATCCATTTTTCATTTATCCTCACTCAATCTTTTGTGTTTTAGGACAGTCATTTTATTTTATTTTGATCTGTCTTCATTTTCATGCTACCTCAAAGGATTCTCTCACATATTAATGTCTAGGGATTGGAACATTTGATATTCATCCACTCCATTCCTTTGGTGATCGTATTCCCTTTTAGCTTTCATCTATAAAGACTTATAAATAATGGATTCTCTTTTTCGGTTTAATCATGTAAAAGGACTTTTGATTATTTCTTAGCTGTTCACTGCATTTTTCTCCCACTTAGGCATAAGAGAAAATACAGTCCATAAACTTAAATACAGAGCATCATACCGAAATGTGGGTACATACACTGTGTTTACATATCACATGCTATCTAGCGGTGGATGGTTTTTTTACCCATAGTGGCACACATGATCCTTGGTATCCTTTCATGGGTCACAAATAGGCTCGGAGGCTATTATTTTATAAATAGTGTTTAAATCCTTCAATAAGCTTAATAATAATGGCTTTCATTTCATACGCTGAATTCTAGCTGCCATTCTTCTGTCTACTTTATCAGATAATGAACTATTCTGTCCTTTTAGCTTTAAATATCTTGAAATTTCACTGTTTCATACTGGGGGACTCAGGCATCTCATTAGGAACATCATCACTGGTTTGTGATATAATGAGAAGAAGATGTTGAATATGTTAAATCACTGAAATTTTAAGGTTAGCATATTAAATTAAATAATACATTAATTCAAAAGAAATTATAAAGGTATGGATTATCGATCAAGAAAACATATTTTTTAATTTCACCTATTGATGTCATCTCAAGGAAACTTAGTCTCATCCATTCTATGCTCTTGAAGATGCCATATTACACAACCTTTAAAGATAGAAGATTACTAGGTTTTATTAAATGGGAAAGAATGTAAAGAAAGTATTATATGTTTATATGTTAGCTAAATAATTAATTCATTTTATACACAAGCTGCATTATTGTAGCAATAACTTATGGTGACAGTTATTCCTACTAGCCCAATGGCAGTATGACATGCAGAATCTCTACACTGAATTTAAGAAACTAGAAGTAGAAGAGATCAGAAATTTCTGCATGTGTGTGTCCCAGTTCTGTAAAAGGGTCTCACATTTTCTTAGTGCAGCACATCATGGGGCCAATTAAAAATGGTTAACTAATATGGTTAGGGGATAAATTGAAAATGGGGCTCGTAGAAATCCTACTTTTCCCAATAATGATCAGAAAGTCGTGTAACAATTATGTGTTGAGTAGGTTGCAAGCCCCATAAATAGACTCACTGAGTTTCTAGTAACCAAAGAGAAACATATGAGCCACTTGAGAAAATGAACTGGCCTGGACAGACATAGAAGTAAGGCAGAGAGGGACGAAGTAGTAACATTTATTGAACAAAACACAGAGACAATGGGGAGGAAGACTGGATACCAGCAAGGAGAGAAATAGACCATCAAAGTCAGATTTCTGCCACAACCCTGTACAATGCGAGTACAGATAGAACCCAAAAATGGTAGAGAGAATGCTAATTTAATTGACGTGTAAATCTTGCCACATATTGAAATGGAAACTTTATAAAAAGCGCTTCAGTTAGCTAAAAATAAAAATGACTGCACTAACTGAACTGAAGGAACATGTGCTTTGAAATTCCTCCTATCCACAGTTAAATAATTGGGGGAAAATGGAATAGTTAAGATATGCATTAATTAATAAGGGAAAGATTCCACTAGGGTTTCATGGTGGAAAAAAATTATTGACATTCAGTCTTTTAATCAGTAGTAAGATCAAAATATGTTCTTAAGATATAAATATACCACATTCATTTACATGAAACATAACTGTCAAAAATATAAATATAAGAAAATTATTGTATATAGTAAGGTATTTTGTTTTAGAGGTGTTTAAATAACCATTACATATATAATTGTGGTAGGAAATGTAAATATACCATTTTGTTGATGACTTTTACAATATGAAATGACAATTATGACAGAAAAAGAGGAGCAAAAGGTTGTAGATCATATAATTTTCATGACAAATAGCATGGCAAACATTAAATTCATAAGTTTCGTATTTTAATATTCCATCAAGACATATACGGTTGAGCTTGGTTGGTACGTATAACATAATAATTTGCATATTGTAAAAATTATAATTAAAACATGATCATAAGGATGCACACTGTGGTGCATTTTTCAGATTTACTTTATTAGATTTTTGCCATAGCTCTACAACACACTTAAATATATTGTTTTCCTTCTTTAAATAATTATTTATTCATTTCAGAGAGAGAGAGGGAGAGAATGCACAAGTAGGGGGGAGGGCTTGGTACAGGAAGCGGGAGAGAGAGAGAGAAGCAGACTCCACACTGAGAGTGGAAAGCCCACTCAGGCCTGGATTCCACCACCTTGAGATCATGACCTGAGGGAAAATCAAGAGCTGGACGCCCAACTGAGTGAGCCACCCAGGTACCTGATGCTTAAATGCATTCTAATGATTGGTTTTATTGCAAAGATAAGCATGTTCATTATAGAGAGTTTGGAAATGCAAAAAACAAAGAACACAAAATGAAAACTATCATGAATTTCTATCACTATCTGCACTTGGTGTGCAACTGGGGGGGACACCCTTAGGAAAATAATTCTGTCTAAAGCCCACGATTCCATAACCCAAACCTTAACAGTGTAAGCTAATTCTGAGGTGATGTAAGTAGTCATGAGCCCTGTAGTTCAGTGCATAATGCAGTAGATCTGTGTTCAGACCACCTGGCTTCCATAATGGTTCCATCCTTTACTCGCTATATGACTTTAGGCATATAATTTAATCTTTGTATGCTTTGTTTTTCTCATTTTGAGAACAGTGGTAATAATATGCCTGATAGTGTGTATGCAATCACTAGAAATTCAATATTAGAATTTTGTAAGGATGCCAAGTACATACTACAGTGTTCAAAACAGGGATAATAATATAACAAATAGGATATGTGAGGATTAATTAGAAATTAGATGTTAATAGTTTATATGAAAGCTTAGTACATAGTGTTATGTTCCATAAATGTTTTTTAAAGTTCATAGAATTTTTGTTATGCAAATTATTTCCATTAATATTAATATTATTAAAGTTATACTGTTATCACTATCTTCCAAATCTACCAGAACAGTCTGCTTATCTTGAAAAACAGTGAACATGAGATCTCTAAATATCTTGTGCTTTAGGCACATTTCTTTAGAGATTATTCATACCCTTCTTCATATTTTAATCATCTGAATATTTAAATAATTCAATATTTTAAAATAGGAAGAAATCAGCCTTTCAGTGTCCAAAATCAGGAAAATTAAAATCATGTTTGTGGTTATCATGGACTCTCACTTTATTTTTCAAGGAAAGGAATAGAGATAGATAATTGCCTTCCTTTCAGCACCTCTAATTCTAAACATCACCATCGTAACTTTGAACAATAAGCATGAAGCCTTTTTCATCTGTCCTTTGTCACCAAAAGAGATGTCCTGACAATCATTCAGCAGATTAAAGGCCCTGCAAATGTCTGGAATCAAGGCCACGAATTTTGGATATTGCTCAGGCCTGCGACAAATAAAGAAGAAACTATTTATAAAATCCACTGACTGGTTTCATGGCATCCCTCAATTTTTGAATTAGGGAATCAAAAAGAGTATGTTTAACAAACCCTAAAACATGATTTTCCATGTATAAAATATATGTTATTATATACTCTGTGTGTGTATGTAGATGTATATGTTGTAAGACTGTATATATTATTTTTAATTTATTTATTCATGAGGTACACACAGAGAGAGAGAGAGAGAGGCAGAGACAAAGGCAGAGGGAGAAGCAGGCTCCATGCAGGGAGCCCAACGTGGGACTCAATCCCAGGACTCCAGGATCAGGCCCTGGGCCGAAGGCGGCACTAAACCACTGAACCAGCCAGGCTGCCCTGATTAATTATATTTTGATATGTATTTTACTTATATTTCATATGTCTTAATTTTTAGATTTTTTAAAAAATGTGTGTATATATATACTTAATCCAATGTACAACATCAAAAAATTATGAAGAGTTTGACATACAATATCTTTTAGCTGAGTATTTGAAAAAAAAACTTCAGAATTAAATCCATTCAAGAATAAACATGTCCATACAAATTTTGAAACTATAGCATGTACCCTCCTCCTGATGTAGGTAGAAATGAGGGCAAATTCATAAAAATATAGCATCTAGACCTTCTATCTTATGTCTACGCTTGGGTTTCTGCAGAAAGTGGGAATCGAGTCAAAGAATCATATGCTTGGAGTTTATTTGGTGAAATGATTCCAGCACAGATGAGCATCATTGCCCTACTGGACAAGTACTGCCTTCCCAAATTACAGATGTGTGAATGTCATTAGTTCCCATAAGATGCCTGCCCTAGACTGAAGCCTCAGACCAAAAAAAGCTGGGACCCAAAGAAAAGGAGGTTCAGCTGAGCCAAGATGGGTCACAGGTGAATGAAGCTGCTTACAACAAAAATGGCCAGAGTAAAATATAAATGCTGTGGAATCTCGGGGCGAAAGGGATGGGGAGGGGTTAACATACTAGAGATGTGTGATGCATCCTTAAACATGTAAAATCATTAACTCCCATTAATTCTTATAAGCAAAAGGGTGATATTTTTATACACTCTTTATCCTAAATGAACAATCAAAACTATTGAAAATAAACACTGAGAATAAGATTTAATTTCCTCTTTAATATTTTCAGGTTGTTTGAGGAAATCTGAAGTATACATTACACCATTTATATTCATTTTTTGTGAAATTTTAATTATAGTATTTGCTTTTATTAACTTCTCTTTCTGAAAGAGCAAAGCATAGTGGAGTCATAAACATATAGACATTTTTAGAGTTTTGTTGTGTTGGAGAAAAGAACACAAGATATAAGCCTTAATGATGCTAAGTGTCCCTCAGTGAGTTATTTAGCCTCAGTCTACTTTTCTACACATGTAGGTTATTTGGTTCAAATGACATACCCCACCTTGGTTAAGAAAGTAGGTGCTGGTCTTGGATGTGTTTAAAAACTGAATAATGGGATTAATTCTCCTATGAGTTGTGTGATCTGCTTATGTCACATAGACTCTCTGTGCCTCAGGTTTCTTATTTAAAAATAGAGAAATAATAATAATGCCTATCAAATGTGTGCAATATGTTAGAGTACTCATTAAAATGCTGTTCAGAGGGGTGCCTGGGTGGCTCAGCAGGTTAAGCGTCTGCCTTCTGCTCGGGTCGTGATCCCAGGCTCCCTGGATCCAGATCCACATCAGGCTCCCGGCTCTGAGGGGAGCCTGCTTCTCCCTCTCCCTCTGCTGACACTTCTTTTGCATGCCACTCCCCCTGCTTGTGGTCTCTGTTAAATAAATAAAGCCTTTAAAAAATTGTTAATAAACAATTGACCCAGAAAGATGAACTGATTTGCCCAAGGTCACATAGCTTCTGATGAAATCCTAGCACTAGACACTGTTACCTTCCATTCCATTCCATCCTATTCCATGCAGTTCCCACAGTGCTTCACACTATAATCTGTATGCTGATTTTTTTTGTCTCTAAAACTTATTAACACTAGCGTTTTTAAGGATTTTATTTATTTATTTAAGAATGAGAGAGACTGGAGGGAGAGGGAGAGCGACTGACTGAAGCCGACTCCATGCTGAGGGCAGAGACTGTTGTCAGGCTCCATCCAAGACCATGAGACCATGACCTGAGCCAAAACCAAGAGTCTGACGCTTAACAAACTGAGCCACCAGGTGCCCCAACATTATTATTTAAAAATAGTATTTTACATTATATAGGCTCATCAGTAATCACTAGTTTAAAAGTTTAGCTAATCATTATAGATTTTTTTTTTCATGGCTTTTGAGGCGATTTTAAAATGTCAGGTTAAATGTACTTTTGTTTAGCATGTGTTTGGAAAGTATCTGAGACTGCTTGCTCTTAAGGATTTATTCTGATTCCTTTATTCTAAAATTGCTACATTTTAGAAACTCAAGCCTCATCCAGTTTGGGAAAAAGAGAAGGCTGACAAACTGATTTTTCAAATAGATTCTCTAATACCTTTCAGTGATACTCAGCAGAAAATGGGTTTATGACACAGAGTAAGACCAGAAATCAACAATCCAACAATCGTAAGCCAAACACCAAATAGAAGAGAAATTCCCTGGGGGTATCACTATGGAAATCAAAGAAGCTCAAGTTAGCAATACAGAGGAACAGAGAGTACTGCACAGAAAGAGCCACAAACAAATTAAATCCAAACCCTGTGGTTGCAGCAAAGCCTTTATTTATAATCCCTTACAATGCATGCCTTTATTTCACTTTTTTTTTTTTTTTCTCCCAAGATGGTGCTAGGCTCTGTAAACACCCCT
Source organism: Canis lupus familiaris (assembly GCF_011100685.1). Classification (NCBI taxonomy): domain Eukaryota; kingdom Metazoa; phylum Chordata; class Mammalia; order Carnivora; family Canidae; genus Canis; species Canis lupus. The sequence continues at coordinate 9,431 of NW_023331321.1, forward strand.
GGCCAGCAAGACTAGGCATTCCAGCTCAGAATCACTACTTCATAACAAAACTTATTTCAAGCTACATTAGGCTTCCCCAGCTGGGCTAAACACGACTGTAATATAATGTTTGTTTCTAAAAAATAAAAAAGGACCTTTCATTCAGTAGCCAGTGAGCTGAGACTGCTGTCTCTTAAAATCTCCAGTGAACTTCAGAGTTATAAATTAGGTCCCGGTCTTCAGAGTTATAAATTAGACTCTGGTTTTCCCCTCTGCCTTAGGAGAATTCAGGAGAAAAGACTGAAATAATTTGAAGTAGTTTTAAAGAACACCCACACCTTGAGAAATGTTTTGGGAAACAGTTGATATCCAGGGACATCATAAAGGGGTAAATAAAGATTTTGATTACTGGCCTTGGATGTATGCAAGGTCATGTTGGCTTCATCTGTGTAGCTTCACAGCATTTCCAGCAAGGGTTGTGTACTCTATGATCCTAAAATCAGGAATATTGCAAGAACCTATTAGTTCCTAGCTATCAGGTATCTCGGTACACACTAAATAGAGGGGATCAGATACTGAAGGAAGCCCAAACACTTGAGGATACGCTCACACACTCACATTTATTACCAGTGATCTACAAGCTACCTGAGAAGTATTCTTTGTCTCCCTACATATACTTGCTTATAGAATTTCGAAGGTTTCCTCCTAATTAGATTAAGTTATTCTTTTAGCTTCTATTTATCACTCATATTGCTCATTCTTGGTATTTGGTGATTCATACTGGTCTACATTTCCTTAAAATATTATAATATCAGGCAACTTAGGGCTTTTGAAATTAAAGTTGTTGGTTTGAGCTTCAGAAACCTCAAGATAATCAGAACATCAAGTTTTGCCTGCTAAACGTGGCATAAAGAACACGGTCTGCCAGAGGAGCACGGACAGCACATGTGTCCACCCCTTCTTGCCCAGAGAAAAGGGAGTGTCCTGTGATCTAGATTGATCTTAACAGGATTTTGCTTTTCCCGTTATCCTGGGATCACTGAGGGCAATGGATAATTCAGGTCATAGCTCTCCAACCTGCAACATGCTTGGTAGAGCCCTGAGCATGGAGTAAAGAAATTTGGGTTTTCAGCACCATTTTGAAGCTGGGTTGTGTGATTTGAGGAATGATAACATTGTTATTTGGGAAAGTCTCCTTCTTTTCTTTTTGTGCTATGAACTGTTAACAGATAAACCAAGGCAAAAACAAAAACAAAAACAAAACAAAAAACAGGGTAAGATTAAAAAGATAAACTGAGGCATAATAAAAACTTTAAGAGTTGATTTGAGCAAAAATCTATTGAAACTGGGCAGTGCAAAACATTAAATGGTTAGGTGTGCTCCACCTACAAGGAGCCGGGAAAAAGGACTTAATTTTTTAAAAAATGCAAAGAAAGGAATTATTTGGCTAAAGATGAGTTGGCTGCTTATGATTGGTTATCGTTAGTGTTTTGATTTTGCAACCTTGAGGCATTTACAGGATTACATTTTGATTGGCTTAAATGGACCACTACCTCAAGTCTAATGGGTTCCTTGCTGAATAAATTTAACATCCCACTCTATAGCTATTTGAATTAGAGATCAACCAAGACGAGGCTGTGAAGCAACTAAAAGCATATATTTGAGGTGTGAGGGATGCAATCCAGGAGGCACACGGTTAACTGAAAATCAAAGGCAAAACCATAAGGTACATGTTTTGAAACAATTATGAGTGATGCTGATGGAGTTAAACCATCTGATACAGGATTGTCTATTCCTCTAACAGATGCCACGTTATCTTGATTTTGGCCCAAAGTAGACGGGCATATTCAGGAGGCAGGAAAGGTGCAATTGGCAAGTTGCAGCTGATGAAAGTCCAGAGTTCATGGTGTTCCAAGAATTGAAACAGGAGATGTGCACAGGCCTCCCTTCCTCAATATCCTCTGACCCTATTTGAAGGACTCTCTTAGGGGTGCCTCCATTAATTATGGAGTCTCCCCCCACAGAGAACACTTAAGATTAAGTTTTAGAGATGCTCTAATCCAGTCCGCTCATGATTTAGGTGGTAAATGAATCTAACACAAATATTCAAAGCCTTTGAGCCATTTTTCAAAATCCTCTGTGATGGTATCAGCTCTCTATAGCCCCTCTGTCGGAAGCCATACTCTTTTTAGGATTTTTCAGGGAATGAAAAGGGAAATTATGGTAACTTGACAAAACCTACATGCAACATTTGCTGAGATTCATGTTTTGGTCTGTTTAATGAGCCTTTAACACATTATATATGTGATACACCCAGATATGTGTGACTAGATACGTATCATTTACAGAGGAATAATTTATGTATGAAAATTATGCAAAACAAAGACTTTGTATATAATGTTCAAGGACTATATACTCTGGATAGTTGTAAGTATACAACATACTTACATGATGGCTGAGATTTTGTTAATTCTTACCAAGAAATGAGATTTTGCCTTAGAGATTAAGTACTTAAAATATGCATTAGGCAATTGTATCAATTTTGAGGAGTATGACTCGGAGTCTAAAGTTGATCTTTAAGCTTTCCAACTAAAGTCTCACCTCAACTTCTCCACCTACCAGCCATCGGGGATCCTTAACATGGTGAATTCATTTTTCTACTATAGATCCCCTAATCAGAAAGCAATTTGAGAGAGCATTGAGATCTGAGAAATAATTTTACATGTGCAGACTTTTTAGAAGGAGATACGGGTTGCTAAGTAAAGGAATTGCTGCATTATTAAGGTAAATATAATTGTTTCTATTTTTCCACAGGAGGGAACAGTTATTCAAGAATTGTTCCAAACCATGCTGCTAATAGAGGATGGTAGGGCAGTTTATGCCCATACAGTTTGGCCCTTTATTTTTTCAAAGAAATAATCCCTTAAATAATCCATTGCATAACTGTTCTTGTAAATTTTGAAACATTATATATAGCATTAAGATGGGATTTAAATCATATCCTCAATTCCAAATGTTCTATAAGAAATAACTACACGCATGTATTTTTGTCTATCATTTCATAATATTTTATTTTTTTATTTTATTATTTTTTTAAAGATCTTATTTATTTATTCATGAGAGACAGAGAGAGACAGAGACAGAGAGAGACAGAGACACAGGCAGAGGGAGAAGCATGCAGGGAGCTCCCTCCCATGCAGGGAGCCCGATGTGGGACTCGATCCCGGGACTCCAGGATCAAGCCTTGGGCCCAAAGGCAGGGGCTAAACCTCTGAGCCACCCAGGGATCCCCCCATAATATTTTCTTCCACATTTAAGGCACACATATACATGAGGACGTGTGCACGGAAACACACAGCTGTGTCTAACAGCAAGATCAAGTACTGACTTTGGTCTTTTTAAATAAATCACGGGATACCATATATTTTTTTTCCTAAGCTGCTGTCTTAAACAAAATTTTCATTTTAGAAGATTTGGGGTTTACAGAAAAATTGCAAAGATGTTCAGAGGTTTCCATACATCTGTCACTCATGTTTCCTGTAGTGACAGCTTACGTTACTGTGACACGCTTGTCTTAGTTGCATGAACCTATATTGGATACATTATATTATTATTTTTTATTTTATTTTTATTTTTTGTTGGATACATTATTAACTGAAGTCCATATGCTATTCATTATTTCTTTAGTTTTTATCTCATGTCCTTCACTCTACTGTAGGATCTATTCTATGCTAGAATAACATATTGTGTTGGTTGTCATGTCTTCTTCAGCTCCTTTTGGCTGTGATGGTCTTTGATAACCTGTAATCCCATAGGAAACAACATCATTAAATAAGGAATATTAAATATACATAGAGTTCCTTCTACCTTTCGTCTCGTTTCCAAAGTTACTTAGGTCAGCAAGCTTGATTCCCCATCCCCTTCCGTGAGACAGCTTCATATATTTCTAATAATATTTTTTGGTCCCAGTCTGTATTCTAGCCTAGGTTTCCCCAACCTCCTCCATAGTTGTTTCTTTAAATTTGCACATTTGGATGTACACTCTTTGTGTTGTCACGTTCTCTCAAGCTCTGTTATCAAGGAACTCTCACTGACCCTCCCCCCACCCTAAATCTCCTCTTTTTCTCTTAAAGCCTTAAACCTTCACACCCCAAAACGTCTAGCAACCAGTTATATGCAACCATCTATATTGTTTGCTTTTTACAAACATATACGTGAAATGATTCAGTATATAGTCTTTTCAGACTTGCTCCTTTCACTTAGCAATGTAGATTTAAGATTCATCCCTGTCTTTTCATGGCTTGATGGCATGTTTCTTTTCAGTGATGAATAATGTTCCATTGTACTGATGTACTACAATTCATTCATTCATTCATTCATTCATTCATTTACCTGCTGAGGGATACCTAAGTTGCTTTCCGTTTTGGGGAGCTGTACATAAGATTGATACAATATTCATGTGCTGGTTTTTGTATGAACCTACGTTTTCAAATAATTTGGTAATACCTAGGAGCATGACTGCTGGATCATCCGGTAAGAATATGTAACCTTGCAAGAAACCATCAAACCCTCTTCCAAAATGATTGTAACATTTTGCATTTCTACCATTGACAAACCTTCTGTGAACAGAGATGGTTTTATTTCTGCCATCCTTACATGTACACCTTCCATTTTTTTTCTTATTATATTAGCTAGGACCTCCACACTGACATTGAAGAGGTGTAGGGAGAGAGGATATCCTCACCTTGTTTCTACTTTTAGAAGGGAAACATCCACTTTCTCATAATTAATTGTGATGTTAGCTCTTAGTTTTGTTTTCCGCTGTCTAGTTTTGTTGTGGGTGTTCTTTACCAAGCTGAGGAACTTATTCCATATTCCTAATTTTCTGCAAATTTTTGTCAAAAACAGATGATAGATTTTTTTTCCAGTGCTTGGGAATTTCTATAATCATGATTTTTCTTTTTTTTATCTTCTTCTAAACTATAAAAATATACTCTATTGGAGATAAAGGGAGTAATTAAAACCAGAGATAACGCATAATAACTCACAGTAAAAAACAAACAAACAAACAAAAAAACTAAGTACTGTTGAGACAGAGCAATGAAAACATTTATACACTGTGTGTGGGAGTATAAGTTGGCACCCACTTTGGAAAATAATTTGGCATTATCCAATGAGCACGAGGGTTTAGTGATTTACTTCCCAAGGGAACCAGATGTATAATTTCCATAGCAGCTCTGCCTGTGAAAGTTTCAAATTTAATATCCATCAGGAGTAGAATGAGAACCAAGTACAACTTTAAGCCAAATCATGATGAATCTCATAAACATAATGTTGAATGAAAAAAATTCAAGACACAATTACTGATCGACTTTATGTAAAACTCAAAAACATGTGGAACTGAAGAGTACACTTATGATGAGCTCTTGGTAACCTACGAGTGTTGAATCGCCATATCGTACACCTGGAACTAACATGACATTGTATGTTAACTATACTAGAATCAAAATCAAAAACTTCATAAAATTAAATGCCTATTTAAATCTTTTGATGTGGAAGATTACATTAATTGATTTTAAAATATGAAACCTGCCTCCCATGCCCAGAAAAATCAACTAGATTGTGGTCTATAATTATTTCTCCATATTACTGAATTTTATATGGTAGCAGTTGTTGAGAATTTATGCAACTATGTTTATTAAAGATAATGTTCTTTTCTCTTTTGAAATGTTTTCTTTTAATCTGCTTTTGAATTAGGGCAATGCTGACCTCATAAGAATGAGGTAAGATGTATTCCTGCTTCTTCTATTTCTGGAACAAAGTTTGGGCAATTAGGATGATTTCTTATTTAAATATTTAGTGGAATTTGCCAGTCAAACCATCTGAGCTTTGTACTTTCTTTATTGGAAGGTTATTAATTTAGTAGTAGATGTAAGACCTTTCTGGTTGCCTACTTTCCCTCATATGAGTTTTGGTAGTCTGTGTCCTTCAAGAATTGTTCCATTTCATCTAAATTACAAATGTGTGGGTATATCTGTAGAAAGCATTTCTTTATTATTATTTTAATGTCTGTGGGGTCATTCATGATGACCTACTTTCATTTCTGATAATCTGTGTTTTGTTTTTTCTTCTCTCTCTCTCTCTCTCTCTCTCTCTCTGTTGACTTTCTCTCTGTCTCTCTTCTCCTTTTCCCAATTAGTTAACTTGAGTACAGATATATCAATGTTATTGATCTCCAAGAACTAGTTTGAGATTTTGTTCATTTTCTCTATGGTTGTCTTATTTTAAATTTCATTGATTTCTCTTCTAATTTTAGTATCTTGTTCTTCCTACTTACTTTCAGCTTAAATGGCCCTTCTTTTTCTAGCTACCTGTGATGGAAATTAAGGTTATTGATTTATGTATTTCATCTTTATTTTCTTAAGTATGCACTTAAAGGAACAGATTTCTCACTAAACAATATTTTTACTTCATTCCACAGATTCTGATAAGTTGTGGTTTCATTTTCATTTAATTCAAAACATACTTTTAAAATTTCTATTGAGACTTTTTCTTTGATCCTTGGGTTATTTAGAAATGTATCATTTAATTTCCAGATATTTGTATATATTCTGGTGGTCTTTCTCTTCTTAATTTCTATATTAATTTGGGGCACCTGGGTGGCTTGGCGGTTGAGTGTCAACTTTTGCCTCATTGTGTCATCCCAGGTCCAGGAACCCCACATCAAGCAGGGAGCCTGTTTCTCCCTCTGCCTGTGTCTCTGCCTCTCTCTGTGTCTCTCATGAATAAATAAATAAAATCTTTAAAAAAAAAATCTAGTTTGATCTTGGTCAGAGAACACATCTTGTATGATTTCTATTTGTATTTGTTTCCTAGGGCTGCTATAACAAAGTACCACAAACTGCATGGCTTAAAACAACAAAAATATATTCATTCATAGTTTTGGAAGCTAGAAGTTCAAAACCAAGCCATGCTCCCTCTGAAGACTTAAGGGGAGGAGTCTTCCTTGAATCTCTGAGCCTCCAGTAGCACCATGGGACATGGTGTCCCATGTCTTGAGGTATCATTACTCCCTTCTGGGCCTTCATCTCGCATGGCTGTTTCTTCCCTATATGTTTCTATCTTGTTCCCTTCATATACATATATCATTTATATTAGATTAGTGCTCACCTTAGTGTCCTCATCTTGACTTGATTCCATCTACTATTTCCAAATAAGGTCAAATTCATCATATCTTTTCAACCCTTAACATTATTCTTTTAAGTGCATTAAGGGTGCTGAATGACCCATTATGTAGTCTATTTTGATGTATGTTCCATATGAATTTAAGAAGCATGCGTATTTTGCTACAGTTGGAAGGAATATTGTATAAATGACAATTAGATCAATTTAATTGATAGCTGTGCTCAGGTAATTTATATCTTTATCAATTTTCTTTCTACATGATATATTAATTACTAACATAGTAGATTTTGTGTCTCTATAATAGTAGATTTGTCTCTATTTCCTCTCAGGTCTGTCAGTTTTTGCCTCTGTATTTTGGTACTTTTTTGTTAGGTACATACACATGGAAGATTTTTGTGTCATCTTGGATAATTGACTTCTTCTACACAATGCCCTTCTTTATACCTGAGAACCTTTCTTGTTCTGAAGTCTGCTCTGTCTGAAATTAAAAAAGCTATTCCATGGGAATCCCTGGGTGGCTTAGTGGTTTCGCGCCTGCCTTTGGCCCAGGGTGTGATCCTGCAGACCTGAGATCGAGTCCCACATCAGGCTCCCTGCATGGATCCTGCTTCTCCCTCTGCCTGTGTCTCTGCCTTTCTCTCTGTGTGTGTGTCTTTCATGAATAAATAAATAAAATCTTAAGAAAATAAAAAGGCTATTCCAGATTATTATTATTATTATTATTATTTATTATTTATTATTATTATATTATTAGTTGTAGCATGGTAGGTCTTCCTCTGTGTCCTTACTTTTAACCTAGATCAGTCTTTATATTTAAAGGGTATTTCTTGCAGACAAAATAGAGTTGGATATTATTTTCTAATCTGCTCTGATGATTCCTGTCTTTTAACTGGTATATTTAGTCAGGTCACATTTAAATTGAGTATTGATATAGTTGGATTACTATCTCTCATGTTTATAATGTTTCATAATCATTTTTGTATTTTATAACTATTATTCCTTTACTTCTGTACTTAATTGAACATTTTGATTTCAATTTATCTCCCCCTTAAAGTATATTTTTAATGCTAGAAATTTATTATTACTTACTCTATTAAGCACCAGCTGTAAGCTACAGAAAACTTAAAATCATACTTTGAAAACCCATTCTTCTCTCCCCAACCCAAATTCTTAATAAAGATTTCTTTAAGTGAAGACATGCTCTTTTCTGTATAAAACTTTATCAAATCAAGGCCAAGAACTGTGTACATCTTACTGTAAAATGCTGCCCATGACTGTGGAAACAGTGTCTGCCCATGCTCCTTTTACTCTCCAGGTCCTAAGACATGGTCATGAACTGTCTCTTCACAAAGCAAGGCCAGCACTTGCTGGGTTTATCATTCTGAAGGTGAAAAGATTTCTCACCAAGTCAGTCCAGTGTCTTGTACTGTCAGTCAGTTGTTGTAAGGAAGTCCTCATCACCTCATCTTCCCGCTTGCAGACTTAGCATAAATTGCATTAAGTGGAAAACCAGGCTCTCCAGGAGTGAGAAAATTAGTGATTCCTAGAGTACACATTTATTTCTCAATTTATCTTTTGGAACTGCACTTTGGAGTTTTTTAGGCACTCAGAAATGTAGGGAGTTACAACTATCAAGGTTCTATCAGCTTCATTCTTAATCTCACAGTTTTTTTTTTTTAAGATTTTATTTATTCATTCATGAGAGACACACAGAGAGAGAGGCAGCGACACAGGCAGAGGGAGAAGCAGGCTCCATGCAGGGAGCCCAATGTGGGACTTGATCCTGGGACTGCAATCACGCCCTGAGCCAAAGGCAGACGCTCAACCACTGAATCACCCAGGTATCCCAATCTCACAGTTTTTGAAGAAGATATTGGCCTTGATGTAATAGATAGCCTCATCTACACTATCTGTATCTTTGTCTCTCTAGGGGCAGGTCCTTTTAACTGACCTGTGCTGTGTTTCCAATGAGTTTGGTGTCAAGGTTCTTGAGAGAAGAGTGGTAAGCTGGAATTTTGGTGCCAGCTGGGTTTCAACCAAGTTGAGTAGGTTGGAGTTAGAGCACAGCGCTTCTCATTGTGGGGAGGGGATAAACAGAAGTCTCAATTACATTTCCTTAAAAATAATTTTAATGGTAATCCTATAGTATATATTATGTATTTTTAACTAATTTAGGACCACTTTCACATGCATTGCTTCATATGTAGTACAGAAATCGTGTAACATAGTATTCTAAAGTTTTCCTTCCCATCCCTTTTGACAAAGCTGTCATTCATTTCTCTCATCCACAGGATATAATCACCCAATACATTGTTACTATTATTACACGAAACACAAAGCTACCTTTTCAATAAATTAAGAATTAAGATAATTAATGAAGGTGACTACACCAAACAACAGATTTTCAACATAGATGAAACAGCCTTCTATTGGAAGATGATGCCACCTAGGACTTTTATAGCCAGAGAGGAGAAGCCCGCACCTGATCTCAGAACTTAAAAGGAGAGGTTGACTTTCCTGTTAGGGGCTATATAGCTGATGACTTTCAGTTGAAGTCATACTCATTGATCATCTTAAAAATTCTGGGACCCTCAAGAATGATACTAAATCTACTCTACCTGTGCTTTATAAATGGAACATCAAAGCCTTGATGGTTCCTGCAAAAACAACAAAAATCAATGAAAAAATTTTTTTCTCAAAATATCACTGCTCATTGACAATGCACCTAGTCACTCAAGAGCTCTGATGGAAATGTTCAATGCGATTAATGTTGTTTTCATGCCTGCTAATACAACATCCATTCTGCAGCCCATGGATCAAGGAGTAATTTCAATATTCACATATTATTATTTAAGAAATACATTTAGTAAGGCTACAGCTTCCATAGACAGTGATTCTTCTGATGGATCTGAACAAAGCAAAGTGAAAACCTTCTGGAAAGAGTCCACTATTCTAGATGTCGGTAAGAACACTTGCGATTCATGAAAAGTGGTCAAAATATCAACATAAACAGGAGTTTGGAAAAAGTTGATTCCAACCATCATGGCTGACTTTGAGAGGTTCAAGACTCAGTGGAGGAAGTAACTACAGATGCAGTAGAGACAGCAAGACTAGAATTTGAAGTGGAGCCTGAAGAGGTGACAAACTCATGATAAAGCTTCAAGAGATGAAGAGTTGCTTCTTATAAATGAGCAATAACATGGTTTCTTGGGATAAAATTTCCTCCTGGTGAAGGTGCTGTGAAGATTGTTGAAATGGCAACAAAGAATTTAAAATACTACATATGGTTGGTTGATAAAGCGTCTACAGATTTTGAGAGGATTGATTCCAATTCTGAAGACGTGCCACTGTGTGTAAAATGCTTTCAAACAGCACCGCATGCCACAGAGAAAATGATCATGAAAGGAAGACTCAATCAATGCACCAAACATGTTACATTAAGAAATTGCCACACCCAACCCAACCTGTCCAACCCCGCACCGCCACCATGATCAGTCAGCAGTCATCAGCATCAAGGCGAGATCCTCTACTAGCAAAAAGATTCCAACTTCTTGAAAGCTCAGGTGGTGATTAGCATTTTTTAGTAATAAACTATTTTTTAATTAAAATATGTACATTTTTTTGACATAGTGCTATTGCACACTTCAAAGACTACAGTATAGTGTACACAAAACTTGTATATGCATTGGGAAGCCAAAAAATTCATTTGACTGGCTTTATTGTGATACGCATTGTGGAACCAAACTCACAGTACCTCCCAGATATATTCATATTTTCAATAGCTAACTAAGTCCTAGTCTGCACCTAAAATATCTGTCACATATTACATTCAATTTCCATTGACTGCTTCCTCTTCCTTTGGTTTTAAGTGCAAGTCTGATGTTTTGTTGTGTTCGGTTATAAAATGCTGGATACTGTGGGAGACAAGTAACAAGGCGCCAAAAATACGTTATCTTCATTTAAGTGGTCTTGTGTTTTATTCTGACAAGCATCTAAATTACTGCGTGCAAGTTTTCTTGATCTTGTCAAACTCAGCTTCATTCACACTGTTAGGAAAAAATTATTCTTATAATGTTCTCATGCTAGGATGTAATTTCTATTCCAAAGTCATATCATATCTGGGTTATCAACTACAAACCCATGGATCATGGTGAGATCTTTATACTCCTTTTAATCTAGATCACCAAAGTTTCCAAGTCTAAGTATAGCTCAGTGGGTTGAGAGTCTGACTCTTGATTTTGGCTTGGGTCATGATCTCAGGGTTGTGAGATCGAGCCTTGTTTTGGGCTCTGTGCTCAACAGGGAGTCTGCTGGAGATTTTCTCTCTCCCTCTGACCCCATTCCTTTTCTCTTTCACTCCCTCTCTAAAAATAAATAAGTGTTTAAAAAAAGAAAAGAAGAAATTTGAATGTAGACAAAATGGGCAGGGAAAATTCAAGTAGAAATTTTGGGGAAGTAGAGACTGTAGAGAAACCTAATTCTGATGCACATATTTGAAAGAAACAATATAATTCTGTGGAAATGTTATGGGAGGAGTTGAGAGTGATATTCTAGGCTGAATAAAGATAAAGAAGTATGAGGAGATGAGGAAGGATTGTAGTGTTCTTTGAGGATCGTATTATATTGCGAAATTCATTCACAAAGCGTGAAACACCAGACTCTTTTGGAGTGTGTTTTATTACAGTGGGCATTATGCATTTTGGGACATGCCATTGGGGAATTTCAATTTTCAGAAATCCCCTGTCATATTATACACTGAAGAATAGCTTATACACAATAACTTGAATATTTTTAAGTTATACTCTTCTATATATCTTGATAGGTTCTATAAACCTAGGAAATCCTCACCACAAATACAAACATGTCCATCAACTCTAACATTCCTGGGTTTCTTACAGTCCAGCTTTCACTCTGCCCTTGATCTTTAAGCAACTGTGAATCTGCTTTATACCATGATAGTTTAATTTTTTTTATAAATAAAATTTTACATTTATTTTCTGATTGTGTGCATGTGCGTGTTTATGTCTTCTGATTTCTTGATCAACTTAATGATTTTGAGAATCAAATATCATGGTACATATGTTAGCAACTTACTTTTTTTCCTTATTGTCTGTCCAATAGTATTTATTATTTTTTATTTTTTTATTTTTTTGCCCATAATCAAAACTTTATTGAAAAACTGACACCAAAATAGGGAGATCACTGTTGTAAACCTTACAAAATTAAACATAATTACATTATCTTGGTAGAATTAACTGGAATACTGAACTGATAAGGCTTTCTGTGATGTAACACAAATTCAAGAGGTTGTGCAGATCATTAGTGTTGCTTTCTTCTAAATGAACAGCCCTCTGTGAGTCTGGTCCTTTTTTCCCTCCTCCCGTCGGCTGGCACAACCCGGTTGTGAACAGTCTAACCAAAGAACCACCATCTGGGCATGGCTGAAAACCGTGGTGATCTTGTAGCAACCTCGACATTTTACATCCATAAAATAGGAATTAGGGCTATATCCTATTTGTATAAAACATCTACTTGTTGATGGACATCAATATTGTTTTCTAGTTTTTGCCTATCACAAATACAATTGCTACGGACATTCATATAAATTCTTTGTGTGGACAAATGTTTCTATTTTTCTTGAGCAAATGTGTATAAATCAGGGTATCTGATATCATGGATAACTGATTTCAATAAATCCATCAATATGGAGGTGGCAAATGAGAGGAAAGAAAGCTTTAAGAGGATGACTTAATCAGAGAAAAAAAAAAGGGGGGCCTAATATAATAATGGATATATGTCAGAAAGGAACTGTCTTATTCTAGTTTTAGTTAAACCCTAAATTCTGAACATTTAGATTGAATAACTGAGATTGTTTTAACAAGGTTGAAATTTGATAGAGGTAAGTTTATGCCTCTTGCCCTCTGACAACCCCGGTTTAACTAATGTAAGTGGAGCTCATAGGGCTTTTAGTAATTTTATCTGAATAAAAAAGGCTGTTTCAGAAAACTTTGCTTTAATTTTTGTAATTTCTTATCCATTGTGTGTGCCTTCATTCTATCATTTCTAGGTTTGTGCTCAGAGGTCTGCAGAATCAAGCCACATCTTGAGTTAACTGTCAGCAACTGTATCTGTTTTTTTTTTTTTAATGCACATTCAGAAAAAGAGAAAAATGAGATATTAATTTTTAAAAAATATTTATTTAGTTATTTGAGAGAGAGTGTGCACACAAGTGGGAGAGAGGGGCAGAGGAAGAGAGAGCATCTTCAGGTAGACTCCCCACTGAGTGTTGGAATCCCACGTGGGGTTCCATCTCAGGATTCCTTGAGATCATGACCTGAGCTGAAATCAAGAATCAGATGCTTAAACTGAGTCAGCCACCCAGAGGCCCCGAAATTTTGTTGTTAAATTTGAAATTAATTTTATACAGAGTCTGGCAATGTTTTAAATTGGGTTTAATGAGAGCAACCTTAAATGACAATACAGGAATAAAACAACCTGTAATATTTCAGCATACTTATTATCTCAGATGAGATGAATCTCTATAGATGAATCTCATGCTTGATATTGTAGTGAAACCAATAATTACCGCTTAGGTAAGTACTTCTTATATACTGGGAGACAACATAGCATGTGTCACTCACATTTCTGCATGTCCTGTGATCAGAGGCCTCACAGCCCTTTGCTCAGGATGATCTTTTCAAGGATGTTTTTGTACAGCAAATAACTTGGGAAGATCAAAAAAGTATATCTACTTGGAATATATATATTTTCTGCATTCTTGGCAAAATTTGAACAGATGGGCAGGTTTGCCTGCAGCCAATTATCAATGATTGTAGATGCTAAGCTCAGGATTAGGAACACAGCCCACTTTGGAATCGTCTGTGGCAACACTGGAGTCCTTCTTCCTTGAATGTTTATTCGTATAAGATATATAATTTATGTACAATATATACAAATCAGACAGCAATTTTTCTGACGGTAAATTATATTGTTCCATTTCTTATTAGACTTGGTAAGCACAAATTATTTTATTTTATTTTTTAAAAAATTATTTTATTTTTAAAAATTATTTTATTTTATTTTTTAAAATTATTTTATTTTATTGCTATTTTTACAAGCATCAATATTGACAGTTATTTTTATAAGTATTTCAACAATTAGTAAAAATTATTATAAAAAAGAAATTCCACTTACTCCATGTGCTTACTCACTTCTAGGAAGATGTTAGCTTATTGCAGTTTTGAGGTGATATGCAATTTTCTCTTCTAGCTTATTTAGTAAAAAGTGAACCTTTATAAAAAAATTGCTTTGTCTTACAAATATCTTGACGCCTGAGCTATATAGCTCTCACTTAAAAGGATAATGACTTTACTTAGAATAAATTTTTATTGCCTCTCATATAATTTAGGGATGACGAACAAATAATCATAAAAATGTAGAAAAGTAGCTGTGATTATTACATTAGTTTTTCAACATTCAACAACTGATTCTTGTAGGCAAATGTGCGTAAGCAGCTCAGTCAATGGGCGGTCAACTACCCTGAAAACTATTTCTTCAGCATTTCCTGAGTGGATACCAGTTTCTTAAATGTAGCTATCCACAGTGCTGCTTTACATGTAGGGCTAATCGCCACTCTCCAAAATGGCAAAATCCACCTGTATGTGTGTTGTTGGTGTGTGATTTACATGAAGCCTCTATTTCTAAAGATACCATGAACATATGCTATATCATTATTTTCCATTTGCTTCAATATAATCATATATTGAAAGACTTAGCAGGGGCAGCCCCAGTAACTCAGCAATTTAGTGCCGCCTTCAGCCCAGGGCCTGAACCTGGAGACTCGGGATCGAGTCCCACCTCAGGTTCCCTGCATGGAGCCTGCTTCTCCCTCTGCCTGTGTCTCTGCCTCCTCTCTCTCTCTCTCTCTGTGACTATCATAAATAAATAAAAATTAAAAAAAAAAATTACCTAGTCATGAAATGAAATGACCCTGTAAAGCATTGAGTATAGTCTTGATAAATACTGTATAGAAGTTTAAATTACATTTCATCATCACTATCTTATTTTTATTGGTCCTAATTATTATTCATATCTTACTAATATTATTTTAATTATCGTATAGTAGGCATTTTCTTCCATTTATGCACTCTCACCCATATCTGACCCTGAGCCCGAGAGCAGAATATTGTACATTTGGAGAGAAATTCTCCATTTACAAGGATTTTTTTAAGATTATTTATTCATAGAGACACAGAGAGAGAGAGGCAGAGACACAGGCAGAGGGAGAAGCAGGCTCCATCCAGGGAGCCGGATGTGGGCTCCATCCTGGGACTCCAGGACCATGCCCTGGCACGAAGGCAGTCATTAAACCTCTGAGCCATCCAGGGATCCTCAATTCTCCATTTACATCCAAGTTTCCACTATAATATGCACAATACCTACAAATGACCTTGGTTTAAAATTAGTCATCTCTTTATGATTTTTTTAACCATAGGGCTTATTCTAGAAGATAAGGTGTGACTCAAAATGTCTCCTGATCCTTGATTTCATACACACACACACGTTTTCCTTTCATTTCAAGTTATCGTTGTTTCTTACGGGGTAAGGTCAAATCCATGACGCCACACAGAGGGACGGCTAATGCAGATTTGTTCTAGTTCTCATTGAACGTAGGGCTGTGTTGAATGCTATGTGTTAGAAAATATTTGTATAGGTCTCTTCTTCCCAGCCAACCATGTATAATTGATCAAAGATCAAGATCTTATGGTAGAGAAGAGGAAAAAAATACATTATCTAGCCATTCTTATTCATTAATTTGGGAGACAATAAAAAAGAGTACATAGAAAGCCTTAGCTTTCATTCTGACTCTCCTATAATATGGAGACATGTATGCTTGTCATTATCTAGGGCCCTTAAAAGTAGGCAGACTGATCAGTACAAAAAAGCATTGATGAAATGCTATTTAACTTCCAAGTGACCACATCTGAGCTGTGAAAAACTATATTTCATTCATTGATTTTAATCTCCTATTGATTGTTAGTCCTCATATTTCAATTATACCTCGTTTTCCTAAAAAGATACATTGGCTTATAAGCTCACAAGCTAATCAGCTGTTGGATACAGCATTTTAATTAAAACCTTTGCCTCAATACATTTTATAAGGCAAGCAGAGAGAATGTTTGAGAAAAGTTTATCTGATTTATTTAAGGAAAGGGATATTGTAATAACTTTGGACAGTGTGAAATCCTGGTAGAGACTAAGGTGAATTTGACCAAAATAATCCTAATTAATGGGATTAAAAAAATCAAGGAAAATCTAAAGAAGCAACAAAGCTACATTCTGATAATTTATACTTAAATATAGTAAAATCATATTAACTACACTGTGATTTGCATCTATAAAAGAGAAGATATCAAAATGGAAAAGAGAACTAAAAGAGTAAACCCACCCATAGAAAAGTTTTTCTGTGCCTTGATGGATGTGATCTTCTTGGTTCTAAATTATGTTAAAGTAAGAGGAAAATAGCATACAGAGGAATGAGCCTAGATTGTGGCTCCGACATTTTACAAACTCTGTTAGGTTGGATTCTAAATCTCAGCATACATTTACTGGAGTCTCTATACAAAATAACCATAGACATATTGATGCTGCTTTAATCACTTTTGTTATAATCATAATCATTATAATGATAATTATTATCATAATCCTCCTCCTCCTCCACTGAATCTTCCTTGTATGTTTCTTTTGTTCCCAAGCCAATGACATTGTTTTTCCCTTCCCTGTTCAAGGCTCTCGGACAGTATTACAGGTACTTCTCAATGTAGAAGGGATGCAAAAAAAGTCAAAACATTTCAAATAGTGTTTACAATGTTAAGATTAATCTCACACATACACACACACCTCACATATGTGAGAGTCAAAATAGAAAGGAAAGACCCGAATCACATGGTGAATAACTTTGTTCACACATGTGTTTAAATACAGAAGATTAAACTATAGAAATGTGTTGAGTAAGAAACTCCAAACATAAAGTAGTACATTTATCATTTTATCTATAGAAATTTCAAACCTACTGTATGGTCTTACCAGTCAGAGAAACGACTGCCCTAGGTAATTTTATAACTAGAAGGAAACATGAAGCGTGAATATTATAGAACACTCAAAATATTCTTTTCTTCATATGCAGAGTAGTTCTGTGGGAAAATTCATAGAATTTTATTTTTATGATATATACATTTATATCATCTCACATAAATTACATGTGAGAGGGGCACCTGGGTGGCTCAGTCCGTTAAGCATCTGCCTTTGGCTCAGGTCACGATCCTGGGATCCCCGCATGGGGCTTTCTGCTCAGCGGGGAGTCTGATTCTTCCTCTTCCTCTGACCTCCACTATGCTCTCTCACTCTCACTCTCAAATAAATAAATAGAATCTTTTACAAAAAAATTACGTGTGAGAAACTAATAAAAGTGAGACCCAAGAAAAGTTACCAACCAAAGAACCCTCTTTGAAAACAGTTACCAGAATATTACTAAAGCAGAAGAAATGCAAAGCAGGAAAGGGAAGTGAAAAATTAGAAGATGATGAAAAGAACAAAGAGAAACCGTATTGAAAATGTAACAGAAGGGAATGGTCAGACCGTACTGAAAACTATTTCACCAGGAAAGACTTTACATCTGTACTGCAACAGGACAGGACAGAGCCCAACATTAGTTCAATGTTTGGATTGTGTAACACGTGGCTTACATATGTGTTTAATGACATGGTAGATGCTCAAAGTGCATTAAAGTATTTGGTAACATAGAGATGTTTCAGTTTAATCTAAGAAAACAGTAACTGATTTGGTTGACTGGTTCTTTGAACAATTTTGTAAGACCCTGGCCCTTGTTGTGAGAGCAGGTCCTCACTCCAATGCCATTTATATTCCTCTGTTGTCTGAAAGAAAGAAGAAATTCTGGATAAACCTAACAGGCTATAACTTGCTAGTCTTTTAAGATTTTGTTGGTATTTGTTGGGTCTCTGCTGGGCTTGAAAGTCCTCAGTGCATATGGCTGGGACAGCACTCATGGATTGCACTGCAACCTAGGTTGTGTTTGTATTGGTTTTAATATCTTGAACTACGAAGACAGAGCAAGTTTGATTGATGAAAGCCCATTGTCTTTCTTGAGCCACAGGCAAATATTCAAGAGCTGTTTGATCTGTGTGTTTTCTCTAATGGGTACTTAGGTTCCTATTTCCCTCAAGGTATCTGTAATAAAATTTGCCAGCTATTTAATAGTAACTAGAATACCTCGTACAGGTTTCTCTGTTCATTATTTTAATCCTGGTATTAGAATTCTAAAGTTTTTTTGAAATCCAAATTGCTATCTTTTGAGGTCTGGTAGGTCTTTATATTATAAATATTTTAAGTAATTCTGAGAAATATAGATGAAGTCTTAAGAAAATACTTAGCTGTCATTTCCTTAGCTAGACTTCCTATATTATTATCAATAAAGTGAATGCATTGCTTTGTATACATAAGACTAACATTGTAACTTTTAACACATTTGCATAACATTGGAATTTATCAGTTTTAATACTTTACAAGTTTTATTACACTTAATATAATTATTTAAAATGATCAAATAATCCTTAGACCTCAATTAAAAATGTAAAAATACAATACTGCTTTGGGTTTATATGTACATTAATAATTTACTGTTTATAAGCCTGTGAATAGCCTTAATGATGGAGTTGGATGACTTTCAAAAGTTAAGAAAACACATACATGGCATATTAACAAGAGAAGAAAAATAAAAATAGAAAGCTCTTGCAGAGATCAAAACAATTATTTGCCTACAGACAGTTATAGATGACATGCTGCTAATAGGTTAAAGAAAGAACTTAGGTGAAAGAATTCTGAAATATCATCTCAAGAAGACTCCAGCCAAATATCTCAGCCCATGAATTCATCAGTATGGAGCCAGCTAGGCAAGACTGAAATGATGAAAAAGACCCCTGAAAAAAAAAAAAAAATGTCTTTTGGTAAAGCTCACTTTGCATGCTTTTCCTTCCTTTAATTCAGGTATCAATAACCACCTTGGAGTCAAGATCAAGTTAGTGTGACAGCAAATTCTTGAGCATTTCAAAACACCACAATCTATATTTTCTGAAATAAATTTGGTAAATGTTTATCTAGTTGCTGTAAAACAAGTAAACAAAAATCTCAAAATTTCTTCTGCCATATTTCTGAGAAATAAGCCTTATGTTTTTCCCCTTTGATAATAGAACAAATATGATTAAATTCCTGCTTAATTCCATTGTGGTTCATGGGAAGAAAAGATATTAGAGAAATTCTGGCAAACAGTTAATTTATTTTAGGATTTATTGGGGTTAAAAACACATAATATTTTACATTTGATGTTAAAAATGGAAGGATAGTGAAGATCCAAACTTAGTGTCTTGAATGCTGAAAGTATGAAGAATAAAGATCCAGGTAGGTTGCATTAGATGGCCAGGTAACAGAAAGAAGTAAATATTATTTAAAAAATAAGAGAAAGAAAGAAAGAAAGAAGAAAAAAATAAGAAAGAAAGAAAGAAAGAAAGAAAGAAAGAAAGAAAGAAAGAGAAAGAAAGAAAGAAAGAAAGAAAGAAAGAAAGAAAGAAAGAAATAGAAGAAGAAAGAAGAAACGAAAATCACTACGCCTCCCTCATCCTCCTCCTCACCCCCTCCTGCCCGCCCTCCCCCCTCCCTCCCTCCCTCCCCCCTCCCTCCTTCCCTCTCCCTCCCTCCCCTCCCCCTGCCCCCTCCATAAGATCCCTCACTCCCTCCTACATCCACCAAAGAAGAAAGAAAGAAGTGAATGCTATAGAAGCTAGTTTAGGAAATTTCTGGTAGTATTTGTAATAGTTGAAGTGCTGGTTCTTGTCTATGGCATACCATTCAAGGGAATAACTGAAGATTTATTTAGGATCCAAGTATAATAGTAGGATGTCAGAATTATAGAGGACGACTGAATCCATCATATCTTTACAAGTTAGGGAAATTAAGAAATAATGCATACCTAAGAAATGCACACAAATTTTAATCTGAAAGTACAATCACAAAACTAATGTCCTCATAGAAAGATGGCAATCTTTTTGACATTCAACCATGCAAAAATCAGAAGAGAGACAATCAATGAGGGATGGTGTTTCAAGAGGCAATTTTGAGAAATGCTAATGGGCAAGGAGAAATGAAGAAAAGAGGCCACACCAGGCAAATATTTCTTTACCTAGAATGCTTATATCAATCACTGCCTGCAAAAAAAAAAAAAAAAAAAAAAAAAAAAAGTGATTTACCATCATTCATATTGTCAACCTAGAACCTGATATTAATTTTTAGCTGACAATCATAAATATGGCACAAATCATAGGTACTCAATACTATAAATATATTAGATAACTAGCATCTACAACCAAAGTTATATAACACTCTTTAAAAGTCTACTACGATTACCTGAACATCAGTGCAGAAAAGTGTTATCAAAGTATACCTGAAATAAGTGAAGAAAGGGAAAGACAAGATAAGCATAGCAAAAGAAAGAGAAAATTTTAGAGGAGTAGATTGAGGAAATATAGAGCAACTATGGTACAATTTCAGGTTTTACCAACTGACAAAAATAAATGAGCCAAATATACAATGAGAGAATACTGCATGAATGAATTGGTTGAAACTGGAATTTGGTTTCAAAGAATAACTTTTGGCAGAGTAGAAAGTGCAAGGTTGGCTTAGGAACAGGAGTGTGATGGAGTGGGATGTTGGGAGAGGCTTTCTTTTATAATTTCTTATTTTGAAATATATGGGAGTAGATAAATGGCATTTACATTAAAAATATGTCAAAATGGCATCTAGTCCTAGGATAAGAAAATAGTAATTTCTCCTCTGGCAAAGAAGCCAAAATTGACAAGAAATGACATTTCACAGATACCAAGTGCAGCCTAGTTACATTCTGGGCATATTAAGTGAACAAAAATAAGACTTTTATGGGAAAGATGTAGTGTATTAGACACAGACAATTTCATTCAAATGGTTTAAATCCTTTGCCTATGCTTAAAACAGTGTCAGATTAAGCAAAAAATATCTACTTCAAATCTTAAATATTTCACACATTACATCTCCAGAAAACCCTAGTCACAAAGAGATCATACTGAAGGGAGGACAGCTCACAACCTTTCTTTCCTTTCTTTCCCACCCGTTCCCCACTATTTTTAGAGTCTTTCCCCTTAAAAGTGTAAAAAAATAAGGATATTATTGAAGTATGGAATGGATAAAAAGGTAGTAAATCTCTTTTTTCGTACGTAATGTATTTTTTCTACAAAATAATTTAAATAGCAACATAGGGGATTTTTGCATATTCTATTCCATAGCTATCTTGATAATTTTCTGAAAGTAAATGCTTAGGTGCAATTATATATATATTTTCAAATTTCTTGATATCATCTTTATTTTAATACAGAAATGAAAATACTACAGATTGAAATCCATCCAAGCAGACTGACACGCAAATCTAGCTGCTGCAACTATAAACACCTTTCTAGTCTTTGCTCTTGTCTTGTCTTTTGGCTACATGGCTTAAGATATACAATAATTTATTAGTTAAAAAAGCACTGCCATATGATCAATATGACTATTTTGGACTAAAATCTCAAAATATTTTGTGTTGCCTTTAGTAGTGCCTTTAAAAATAGAAGATAGTGGTTAAGATCTGGTCTGGGTCATTGGTTGATTGCCAGTGGGGACAGAGGCAAAAAAAAAAAAAAAAAAAAAAAGTATCCCATATGAGACTTGAAAAATACAAAGTAAGAAAAAGAAAAGTCTAGTTAATTATTTCAGCATGAATCTGAAATAAAAGACAATTTTATTGCCATGATAATAATCAATAGTAAAATAGCACTCATTAAAATATGTGATTTCTCAAGAGATAGAAAAGGAAAAAAGGTTAATAAAGGTGAAATGGGGGAATCTTTATCTACCCCTTCTAGTAGTTTTACTGATTCCTTGAACATTATATTGGTGATAATAACAATGATCTCTCTGCCAGAATAATTAAAACGTTCAAAAGAGAAAATGTTCCACTAATTTCTTTTCTTGGCATCTGAGATGGCCCCTTTCCTATAGTCCGTATGTCATTCATAACAAAAATCTCTTTATAGAGTTCTCTCCTTGAGTCATTTGAGCAGATTCAGCAAAACGTTAGAAATCAGTGTTCAGAAAGTCAAAAGACTTGGGCATATAAAACTCCCTCCTGCCCTAGAACACATTGACCTCATTAGACTGGTGATTTTAATTTCAGTCCTAGATATAGATTACCAAAGACATAGATCAGAAAACATAAATAGCATATCAGAGATACAAGGCTCCTAAGGATTCATAAGCATTCTAAAGAATACATCTTATGAAATTAATTCTATTTCTTTCATTGAGAGATAAAAGAAATTGCCTAGAGAGTGCTCGGTGATGTCAAAGAATTGTGAACTTCTATTCAGGTATCACTGTAAATAAACCAAAGGATGGGGAGTTATGTCCAAGACTATTAAAAAATTATAAACTAATTTATAAATATTAGTATCTGCATTTACTATTAATATAATCCTTAATATGTACCAAATTTATTTTTATATGTATTAGAGTTTAGATGGGGTACAATTCTTTAAGTTCACATACCTAACAATCAACAAAAACTATACCCCCCCAAAAGAAAAACAAACAAAAAATAATCTTACTAACTGATAGCATTCTGAAGAAGAATTTCTGAATATGAGATCAGGTTTTTCTTAGCATTTGTCCAACTCAACATAACTTAGCAGGCTATAGAGGACATATACATAAAGCTCTAAGAGACGTGATATGCATTTGATAGTAAAAAAATATATATAAAAAACTAGGGGCACCTAGGTGGCTCAGTCAGTTAAGCATCTGACTCAGTTTCAACTCATGTCCTGATGGTCCTGAGATGAAGTCCCACTTTGGGCTCCTCTCGCTGTACAAAGCAAAGTCATCCCTTTCCCTCACTCTCTGCTCCTGCCCTTGCTTGCTTGCATGCTTTCTCTCTCTCCATTCTCTTTCTCCACTCTCTCTCTTTCCCTCTCTAAAATAAATAAATAAATAAAATATTTTAAAAAATGTATAAAGAACTAAAACATTTTAGAGATTTAGGCTTGCAGTAATTTTAATAGATATAAATGTGAGAATGCACTGTTGGTTTCAAGCTCTTAAAAATAATGTATTCCAGATATATAAACTGGTTCAATATTTGAAAAATCAATTAATGTAACCCAGCATATCAACAGGCTGAATAGAAAAATCATATGATCACATTAATTGATGTGGAAAACTCATTTGAAAAAGTACAACTGCAATTCATGATAAAATAACCTAGAAAAAATAGGAAATTTCTCAACTTCATAAAAATATCTATGAGAGACCAACAGCCAACATAATACATAACGGTAAGAGACTGGGTGCCCCCTCTCTAAACTCCAAGCCTTCTTCTCTCACTACTCTTATTCCACATCACCCAGGGAAGCCCTATTTAGTTCAATTATACAAGAAAAGAAATGTATGTGGGTGGGAAATAAATATAATAAAATAACAGAATTTTCCTTCTCAAATGACATGATTATCTATGTAAAAATTGACTTAATTGTCCAGAATAACAAAAAATGATGTTCTTGGGTATAAATATAACAAAATATGTCTAAGATCTGCATGTAGAAAACAATAAAACATGGATGTAAATCATTAAAGAAGATCTAAATAAATGGAAAGATATTCTTTGTTCATTGATTGGAAGGCTCAATATTGTTAAAATGCCAGTGCATCCCAACTTGATCTATGGATTCAATACAATTCAAATCAAAATACTAGCAAGATGTATTATTGATATTGGTAAACTGATTCCAAAGTGTAAATGGAAATGCGAAGAACCTAAAATTACCATCAAAACAGTGAAGAAGATCCGTGTTGGAGGACTCACAGTATCAATTTTAAGACTAATTATAAAGCTACGGTAATCAAGGCAATGATGTACTAGCAAAAGAAGCATAGGTCAATGGAACAGTATAGACAGTTCAGATATAGTCTTGCACAAATATAATTAGCTGATTATTGACAGAGCCATAAAGGCCATTCAACAGAGAAAGAAAAGTCTTTTTAGCAAATTGTTCTAGGACAATTTGATATTGATATGCAACAAGAACCAAAGTACCTAGACATAGATCATACACACTTCAAGAAAATAACCTAAATCATAGATCTAAAGATAAAATGCAGAACTGTGAAGCATTTCTTTTAACAATGAAACATATATAACTTTATTAATAATCTGTAAAAAGTTGTACTCTGGCACAGTGAAACACTGCCTATCTTAGCAGAAAGCGAACACTAGGTCTGAAAACCCCTTCCTAACATTCAGAACTGTGTAGCCCTGAGTTTACATCTCAATGCTCTCCAGAGCTTGGCCCCTACCCTATAGAAGGTGATTTCACCTTGCTCCAGCAACATTCTCTGGCTAGCTGTGATCCCTTCACATAGCAGGAGACAGACGGCTGAACAAAATTTCATCTGAATAGGCTGCCCTTACAGACTGGCGTCTTCCTCCCTACAAAAGGGAACTGAAAGGATTAAATTCTGAATTTCATATAATTTCACATTTCACAAAATATCATTCTTTGATTTTTTTTTTCAATAATTTAAGCAGGTAAAAACAATATTCTAACTGCATAGGCTATACAAAAACAGGAGGTGGGTTAGATTTGGCCAATAGACCATAGTTTGCCAACCCATGGTCTAAAGAAAAACCATCCCTACAGTCCTCCTTTCACCTGTCAAATTAATTCCAGGTTCCTAGCCAGGGATTAAAGAAGGCAGCCAGAGTAGAGAGCATGAGGAGTCTTTTTGTATAACTGATTCTAGGAAGGTGTGAGAAACTTATGGGAAGGAAGACCATGTAATGAATGAGAATAAGGGGAAGGATGGGTGAAAACCATCAAGGCCAGGAGGACAGTAGTGGTGTGAGTTGTCTAAACATGGGGCCAATAGCCTATGCTCATACTTAGTAAGTAGCAGAGACAGTGGCTTGGAAGCCTCTACAGGCCTACAACCATATGCCTGCCATGGGGAATCAGGGCTAGAGGGACCTGCTCCAATATTCATTTCTTACAAATACCACATAGAGAATAGCAATGTAATAAGATGTTATTTTTAATGTATATATGTATACACTTTAATGTATGTATATATATGTATATGAATACGTGTGTATGTTTATAATATATTTGATGTAAACACAGCACTTGAGGATAGGCTTTACCACTGAGATGGGGCAAGGAGACCAAATGACTTCGTGCCATTTAAAATCTGAAGAGGCTTTCTATCTACTCTGTTTATCACATGTAAAGACATTTGTCCCTGGGGGTGGGAGGGTAAGGGGGGTAATACTGTACCGATTGCAACATTCAATATGTTGATATGTTGAAATCAAAGCACCAAGGTTATCCATGAATGGGAAAAGCATGAGTAGGAGACATGGAAATAAGAATGTCCATGTTGTATTTATTCAAACATGAATTGAACACCTACTTTATACTAGGCTTTGCTTTCATGGCATTACTTGACAATTGTCTAATTACCTCTTGAAAGGAAAGGAAATGCCTTGTTTATAGATTCTGTGGGTACTTTTTTTGCAACACAACACATATCAATGTTTTCATTCAGGTCTGACTTTAACTAAATTCAAAGCTTTTTCTAAACGTCTTTAGCATTTTCCGTTAGTATCTGAAATATCTTAAAGGCTGTTTATTGCAATTCTTGAAAGCCAATTAAAAGCTCTCCTGTTGGCTCACATAGAGACCTCCTATGTACCTCAAAAAAGTTTCTGGTTGAGGAATAACTTAATGAGAAAAAAGCAGTGGGTTTCTAACTATTAAAAGTGACATTCACTGGGCAGGGTGGAAGGGTCATTGCTTGCAGGAGTAGAGAAGAGAGTGTTTCATCTCTTATATTTTAATATTTAGTTCATATTATGGAATGGTATTGAGCAGATTGGATGAAAATAAAAAAAAAACATTACAGAGTTTTTATAAAGTTAAGAACTAGGTTTCAATCACAGGCACACTATACCTTAGAATTACACTGATCATTTAAATCCATTTTATACTATTCCAAAATGTTTCTACGGGAAACACTATGTAATTTACTCTTTCTTGAAGACCCAAATTTCAGGCATATTATTGCATTTACAGCAGTAAAACCCTAGTCAAATAAGTTTATTTACTTTTTTAAACCAAGTTCATATATATATATATATATATATATATATATATATATATATTTAAATACCAACCTATGAAAAAATATATATATATATATTTAAATACCAACCTATGATTCATTCTATTAAGGACATTTATAGAGAGGTACATGATAAAATGAGAGTCTGTGGCAATAGAATAGGAAGGTGTTGGTATGTAGGTGAGGCAGGGTGGGAATCAAATGAGGTTTAAGAGAGATTATGTTAGAGTATTCTTACAATTATCACTATTTTATGTTGATGCAAAGGGCAAATGGAAGTTATTAAATGTTTTTAAATAGGGGTAAGAATAATCAAAGTTGAAATTTGAGATGATTGCTCTCACTGAAGTGCAGAGAATACTTCAGTAACTAGAGAGGAGGCTGAGGGATTAATGAAGAATCTAAATCTTGGCCAGTGGTGGAGAGAACAGAATGTGAAGTACTTGAGAGGGCCTCAGAATGAGAATGAAAATCTACATATTTAAAGGCTAAAGAGAGAAGCATGTGAAAGTTAAAATGACTGAAGAAAAGTGTTCATAATTATGGTAGAAAAATAAGGGGAGTGTGGTTTCAGTGAATCCAATGGAAGAGAGTATTTTTACATTGTAAAATTCTGGAGTAAAATACGATGTGAGCATATAGTCATCTAATTGCACTCATGGCCTAGCCCAAAACTTATTTTCTATTTGAAGCTTTTCCTGAAATCCATTCCACACTGTTGTCTTTTTTATTTATTTATTTATTTATTTATTTATTTATTTATTTATTTATTTATTTATGATAGAGAGAGAGAGAGAGAGAGAGGCAGAGACATAGGCAGAGGGAGAAGCAGGCTCCATGCACCGGGAGCCCGATGTGGGATTCGATCCCGGGTCTCCAGGATCGCGCCCTGGGCCAAAGGCAGGCGCCAAACCGCTGCGCCACCCAGGGATCCCCCACACTGTTGTCTTTAATTTAGCCTTCTCCTATCTTGTATTTTCAGGACCACAGAATATATCATTGAATCGGTTCACAAAAAAATGCTGGATGCTAGCAAGCTATGTGCCAAACACTACGTGAAGGCAATGACAGTTTCAGACTTGAGGGGAATATATCTCCTGACCCAAGGTCAGCTGGTAGACCTACATGGACTCATAATTATCACTCAGAGTCCATATTTTGAGTTAGGGTTCACTTTTGGTTTTATACATTCTGTGGGATTGGACAAATGCACCCACCACTATAGAATCACACAAAGTAGTTTTATTGCTCTAAATATCCTGGTTACCATAAATCGTTCTATTTCCTCCATAGTGTTACCTTCTCTACAATGTTGCGTGGGTGCAAACAGTATCTAGCCTTTATGATTGGTTTCTTTCACTTAGTAATATACATTTAAGTTTCCTTCATGTCCTCTCATAGCCTGATAATTCAGTTATTTTCAGTGCTGAATAATGTTGCATTGTCTGGGTGTACCAAAGTTCATTTGTCCATTTTCCTTGATGGACATCTTGGTTGCTTCTAAGTCTGAGTAATTATGAATAAAGCTGTTGTATTGATTAATCAGGGTTCTCCTAGTAAACAGAAGCAAAAGGAGAGATAGATAAAGATCTATCTATCTATCATCTATCTATCATCTATCTATTATCTATCTATCATCTATCATCTATCTATCTATCTATCTATCTATCTATCTATCTATCTATCATCTATCTATCTATCATCTATCTATCTATCTATCATGTATCATCTATCTATCATCTACTGAGGTGGGGATCATTATGAGAAATTGATTTACCTAATTGTGTAGGTTAAGAAATTCCACAAGCTCTTATCTGTAAGTTAGAGATTCGGGGAAGATAGTGGAGCATTTCAGTTCAAACCTGAAGGCTGGAGATTCAAGAGTTCTAATGATTAAATTCCAGTCCAAAGGCAAAAGATGAGAGAAGATGTACCAGTGCAGCATACAGGCAGGAAAAATGGAGCAAATTCCTCCTTCCTCTGCCTTTTGTTCTATTGAGGCTCTCAGTGGATTAGATGATGCCCAACACATTGGGAAGGATAATTTCCTCTACAGAGTCCACCAATTTAAAATGCTGATCTCATCCTGAAACACCCTCACAGACGTATCCAGAAATAAGGTTTATTTAATTTATTCCTTCCTTAATTTCTGTAGTATGTTCAGCCAGATATCTCCATGCTTGTTTTCAGAAATCCAGCCTCAACTTTTACAGCATCTGGAATGTCATTTTATCTCGTTGGTTATTGTACTTTGCCTGATCCTACAGTCCTTGCCCTATGTGTGTGCAAATAGGTGTCTAACTAGACTTACAAGACTCTGGTTGGATTCAGGAACTCCTTTTCTGCACAGCTCTGGTTTTGTTTGTTTGCTTATTTGTTTTTTGATATTCTGTCTCATAAATTCTAAAGTACCAACTTTTCTTCTCAGTTCAGTGATACAATTTTGTCTACTTAAGTTTCCTGTAGAATGTGCTAGAAGGTAGTATGTCAGAGCAGTCAGGATGAGTGGATGGTCTTACTTGTTTCCTTTTAGTCATCTGGTCATAACCTTACCTGACCATTACTTTATCTGTGGAAAGGCAGTTATTCTGCTTGATATCCAAGAAATGATTCTATTTTAAAATTCTAATATCTAAGTTCCTATCCCTTGATGCCATATCTGTTATTTAAGATGCAATTGGAAATGAGAGAATATTCTAGTATCTACTCATTCCTAATTTGTTGAAATCTATCACAGAACTGTCCATTATCCCACACCTCCCTTACATTTTCCCAATATATCTGGACACACACAGCATAGCACAATGATTAAGATCAACAGTTTTCAAGTCAGATAAAGATTAGAACCAACATTACATATTTTATCGATTGTGTGACATTGAGAAATTATTTAACCTTTCTAAATAAAAACTATCTCTCTGTCATGTTGATAATTAATTCTGATCCTTATGATAATTGTGGAAATATAGTTCAATTACACATAAAATTTTTGTTCATTTTCTCCCATGCAACAAAGTCTCAATAAATGATACCAATTACAATCATTTACAGCTGTGAATTTAATCAAACTTTACTTCAATTGAAATACTTGAAAGGTGCTTTGATTCTTTATCAATGACATTTCATCTTATTTGGAAAAATGCCAGAACACTGTTCTTCATATTATTAGGAGGGGAATAAACAAAATGACTTAGAAAATCCAGCCTTTTCCAGACATAGCTATGACTTCTACTATATACATATGCAAAAAAAAAAAAAAAAAAAAACAAACCAGCTAACAGCTCAATACTCTAAGGTTGTTTCATAAGGAAGCTTGTTATGCAGAGCAATAAATGGAGGTACCTGGGAAAAAGGCCAAATTGGGTTCATTGGGTGCTTTGTAGGAGTTGTCAAGCCATAAAAAAGTCAGTAGAAAAACTAGAAACCTCTTTAGAATCAATAACTAGCACCTCAAGTACTTGACTTCAGTCATGACCCTGACTATGGAACATATTTTCCACTGCAAAGACTGCAAAAACTGTGGAGATTTCAGGCAGTTTGCTTTTTTGTACTCCAAATGTGATTTTCTAATCAGCTCCTGATTGTCATTTCCACCCATTTGGTGGGAAGAGCAAACATGTAGCAGGCCGAATTTGTATTCCTAGAACACTAATGAGTATATTGTAAGGAGATTATTAGCAGAGAGCACATTTGTTTCTGTGAACCTTCAGACCCTTTTCAATTAAGTGGTTTTAAAAGGAGAGACTGAAATTTGCAATGTTAAGTTTTGTTTAGCCCCATCTCTCAGTAATAATCTAATAAACACAGCAAATCGTAGGGACACGTGATAACAACACCTGCTGGCCAGCTTAGGCTGTCTCTGCTAATAAGAGTTATTTTCAAACCTGCCTGACATCCTGCCAATTTGAAAGTGTGCTTCACTTCAAACACATCATTAAATTAGTGGAAGTAGAGTACGGAGGTACAACTAAAGATGACAGGTTGCCGGAGCCCATCGCAGGGAATTTGACAATGTTCTTTGAGAAGCCTCATCTCATTCCCCAAATTAAAACCATGAAAAATTTCATCTTCAAAAGATCATTTCACTTTATGAATATGCTTTATTTTTTTTTCAACTGAAATAAAAATTTTGAGAACTCCCTGTGGGATTATATCCTTGGGAGAGTGTATTTTACTTTCATTTGTGCTGATCAATCTGCAAATGTGTTTCTATTTTTCCAATGGGTTTAAAATTTGCTTTCAATTGCCTCTGTAAATAAATCTGCACAAGTCAAATATAATTAGATAAACTTAAGATAGTCACTATCATTTGATGCACTCCAAAGATGTGCTAAGTTGAATATAATTTTCTGTTACAGATACAAGTCATAATTATTAAGAGTGCATGCAGCTATATGAATTAGTTGTGAAAACAAATTGCATTATTATTTTTAAAAATAGTAAATGTGGAAAGTGCTTTTGATTTTAAGCAAGTCTCTCACTCGACATAAATTATAGGCCTGGAAATTTGATTTATTTGTTATTAAGATAATCAAGGTAAACTTAGAATTATTTTAGTCACACATACAGTTCACCATTAACTTCATTGTTATCTCTCTGAAAAAAAAAGATTAGGAATCATTTTGTGGGAAAATACATCTACATTTGTTTAAAACACATGTTAAAGAACTTTTTTCATGGCCAAATAATGCAAAATATAGAGAGAAAAGTTATTTTAAATTAAATTTAAAAAAATAAATAAAATAATATAAAACCAAACATGTAAAAACATAAAACCAGGCTTCAGGAAAAATTCAAAATAAACCAAAATTTCCTTTTAATTTTTCCCCTCTTTTCTCATATATTATTTACCCCCAAATGCTTCCTTTTTTAATATAAATATTCCAAGCTTTCTCTCCAGGCTCAGAATGGCTTCCCAACTTTTGAGTCTGGGATAGATCCTCACAATTAAGTGTCAACACCTTTTCATTGTCCTAATTCTAAATCTAAGTGTCAACACCTTTTCATTGTCCTAATTCTAAATCAAGAGAGGAATCCTGGAGTAGTCCATCACTCACTCTAGATTAAGAAAGCAGAGTTATTTTACAGCCTGTGGGTGAAAGTCTTCAGTTAGATTCATTCTATCTAATCACCCATAAGTTAGAGGTGGGATCATTTTCTACAGGCTCCAATACATGGAGGTATATATTAAGCAGGGCTACTTACAAAGACAAATTTTCTAAGAAATGGATGAGAGTTCAATGCACATATAGGATTTTTTAAAAACAAAGGACAAAAATCAAGCAAATGATCCAACAGTAAGGAATTGTTCCAAAAAAAATGATGTTACTAATATATGATAGAAAAATGTTTAGCAGCAATAAAGATTAATTATAAATGCTAAGAAGTAACATAGAAAATTACTTGTGGCTAGGATAATCTAATGAGAGGTGCCAAGATAATTTTAAAGTTTTCCTCAGTTTAACCAAATTTTTGATAGGCTTCCTCCTGCCTCTAGCCACCCCTCCTCCCCCATCTCCATTTCCTGAGAGCATTTACTTTAGGAGAGTTATAATTGTAAATTCTTTCTCTTCCACTTTGAGATGGAAATTAAAGAAATAATAATTCTTTTGCCAGTTTTACAACCAAAATTCTTTCTCTAGGGCTTTAAAGTCATCTCTTTGAAATGTAATCCTCAAAGCAGATAGATACCTCCTCATCTCTGTGGAGGGTAGGGCCTGACTTCAGAGTGTGTCCTGATCCTTGTGGTACAACTATTTCCTTTCATGAAGATAGAAGAAACTTTACTTTTTTTTTTTTTTTTTTTGAGTGGGGCTGAACAGCAAACACTGCAGTTTGTGACTCTCCTACTCTCCACTCCAGCTCTTAAAAACCCATTATCACTTTCTTTCAGTGAAGTTGAGTTCACACTCACTCTGGCCTCTCATCCTGTGATGAACTTCTGTAGCTTACACTGATAATCACCTTTGTTCTCATACTGTGTTTACATGTTTATCAAAGTGTAAAGTCTTTTCTTCAATATCTGAATCCTATATTCTTTGGTCTTCATTGATGCAAATCAGTATGTCTACTTCTTTACATGTCTATTTTTTTTATGTATTGAAACACGTATACAAAAGAAAAAAAAACTATAGTGCTACAGGTGATCTTATCTTTTCTTTAGACAAATAGGAGAATTTTAACCACATACAAATTAAAGGATACTCCTTTCATATTGCAAGGCTAGTACCACCTATCTATGTAGAATTTCCCCCCTGCTCTGACGTGTTAGCCCTTCTAGAAATTTGTTTTTGAGGTGGTAGGTCACAGACTTTTCAGCCTGAAAACCTGTGAAAAACAGAGATTCACCCCAGATTAAACACTGCAATAGATTCAAGATCAGGAAAAAAAAAATCTCAGTGGATATCCAGATGTGGTGAGGGGGACTCACTTCCAGCAGTATCTTGTTCCTGTGCATTGAGAATCTATAAGAAATTTAACTCTACTCCAGAAGCTTTTAAGTCCTATCCCATGTTTTGGGAAAGCCTGAACTCACCCGAAGTTTGGGAATGTCAGAGGCCTCTGTGGTTTCCACTTTCACTCCAGCCCCAAAGTTTGTGAGGTTTCTGTTTGTTTTCATTTTTGTTTTCCATTAGAAGAGTCTTTCTAACACAGAAGACCAGATTCTTACCCCAGCGTGATTGGAAAATGTCCTCAGGGAAAAAAAAACAAACAACAACAACAAAACAAACAAACTACAGATCATTAGGCAAACCTAAATGACTTTTGTTCTCTAATTTATTTCACCTAATCCTATCCATTCCTCACCTATGTGATACCTGTACTCATAAACTTTTGTAACTTCTCCTACTCTTGCCATAGGATTCTTGGTAGCTGAAAATTACTACTAAGATCATTTACTATTTTTTACTTGAAAAAATACATGTCTGTACTGTTGGTGTGATACTTCGTAAACACAGACTAGATTTTGCTAACTGGAAGAAAGTACTCAATTTCACTTTGTTTACACTGAAATGTATAAATATTTTAGCGCAAATATTTTCATTGACTTATCCACAGGCCTCACCTGGCAAAAGCTTTCCCCTTGGACTGGAAGTTATACTATTGGTCCTCAGGTTCTCAGGTCTTCAGACTCAGACTAAATTACACATCAACCTTCCTGGTTCTCCAGTTTGCAGACAGCAGATTGTGGATTTCTCAGCCTCCCTAATGCTGTGAGCCAAGGCCTATAATAAATCTTCTCATGTATATATATATCACATTGGTTCTGTTTCTGTGAGGGAACCCTGAGGAATATACCCTACATCTAGATAGATTTTAAATTTTCGAAATAAAAAGTATAATCATTTGAATTCATAGTTTAATTTTTTGCCTCTACATTGACTTTGTGAGCATAAATTTTAATGACATGTATTTGAATTCCCTTTAATTAAATCTTCAAAGCTAAAGTTTTTTATACTCATTTCTTGAACATTTAAGTTAAGATCTCTAATGGATTTTGAATTCGAATTAAAAAGAGAATTTCTTACAAGGAAGACTCTTAAAAAACTACTCAGTAG
>NW_023331322.1:0-44514 GCF_011100685.1 Canis lupus familiaris
TCAGGTGTGAAACAGGTACACCAGGTTACCAATGTATGCCAGGTGCGGGACCACGGACAGTACCGAGGTCTGGGTGTGACGCGCAGATATAGATCAGAGTCACAGAGTTCCAGGTGAGGCCAAGAAAACAAGAGTCCACAGCAATTCAAGGTCGAGGTGGGGGAACCATAGATGACACCAGACTGGTGGAGAACCAGATGGGACCAGATTCACTCAGATTCCAGGTGAGGCCCAGTGTGCGTGACCAGGAGTCCCGGGTCTGGGAGAGGACCAGTTACTACGATCAGATTCACCAGGTTCCAAGAGCCTACACGGTGTGGACCTTGAGTCACAAGGTAGTGGGTTGGAGGCCCATGTTGTCAACCGCACTCACCAAGTCACAGGTGAGGCCAAGCTGCAGGCAAGAGCACAGATTCAGGGAGGCCCTAGAGGGAAGCGTATGACAGGTTTAAATGTATGTATACAAGACAAACACAAGTCACAGGGCAGGGTGTGTGTTCAATGTGGGAATGAGTGTCACCAGGACCAGGTGAGACCCAGGTGGGGACACACATACCAGGTCAGAATGAGGGTACAGGGGGGGGAACCAGACATCAGGACAGTTGAGGCCAAAGTGTGGAGCAAAGTTATCATGCTCCAGGATGAGGCCCACGGGTGGGCAACAGAGAACATGTCCCCATTGATGCCCAGGTGGGAAAAAGAGCTCACAAGGTTCCAGACGGAGACTAAGTGGGGAAGTAGATTACCAGGTCCTGTGTAGGCCCAGTTGAGGAGGCAGTTGTCCCCAGCCTCCGGAGGTTCAGAGGGGGACCAGAGGTCACCCGGTTCGGAATTCGGGGTGACCAGTCACCACGTCAGGGTGAGCCAGAGGGGAGAGAGAATCATATGGTCCAGTGTTGAGGCCCGACTGTTGGAACTGAGAAGACAAGGTCCCATGATGCCCATAGTGAGGACATGAGTCACCAGGCCCAGGTGAGGTCCCGTGGGAACAGTCACCTCTCTCAGGTGAGGCCCCAGGTGGGACCCACAGTCACAAGGGCCGTGTGAGGCCCCAAGGTGATAAGAGTAGTATCCAGGTCACAATGATGCCAAGGTAAGGACCAGCACACCGTTCCAGGAGCGGCCCCAAAGATGGATCAACAGTCATTTGTGTTCCAGTTATAGCCAGATGCGAGACCACAGGACCCAGGTCAGGAGAGCCCCATATGGGAACACGAAGCCACCAATCTGCAGGTTGACTGTCCAGGTGGAACCACAGTCACAAGGTCCAGATTGAGGCGAGCGGTGGCAAACGTCCACAATCGCGAGGTGAAGGCCCAGGTGGCGACCAGTCACCAGATTCCAAGGGTGAGGACAGCTAAGGGCCAGATTCACCAGGGCCCAAAATGATAGCCAAGGGTGACCAGAGTCACCATGGTAAGGGTGAGGGCCCCAGAGGGGGAACCCAGAGTAAACCAGTTTAGTTTGAGGCCAGAATGGGAACCAGAGGTCCCTGGTCAAAGTGAGCCGAGGGTTGGAATAGAGTATCTAGGTCCCAATGTGCCTGGGTGAGACCATGTCCACTAGGGCCATGGAGGACAGATGGGGACAGAATCACTAGGTCCTGTTGAGATAGAATAAGACCACATCACCAGTATCAGTGAGCCCTTGTGGGAACAGAGACCACTGCTATCCAGCTGAGTTCAGGTCCATGTGAGGCCACGTGGAACCAGATTCATAGGTCGAATTGAGGCATAGATAGGGGACAAGAGTTCACCGGTCTGGGTGCGGCCCAGGGGGGCAAGAATGTCAGCAGTTCTGAGTTAGTCAAGTGGGGACGAGAGACACAATGTCCAGGTGATGGCCAAAACTGAGTACCCGAGTCACCAGATCCAGGTGAGGTCCATATTGGAAAGAGAGTCACCAGGTTCCAGGAGAGTTCCCCTGTGGTGACAAGAGTCACTAGGTCAGGTGAGGCCCAGGTGTGGACCAGGATCACCAGGTACAGGAGAGGCCCTTGAAAGAACAAGAGTCAAACAGTTCGAGGTTCAGACGCAGGTGGGCAACCAGGGTCAGAAGGTCCAAGTCAGGCCAAAGTGGGGATCACAGTCACTAGGGAACGGTGGAGACACAGAGGGGGACCAGAGGTCACATGGTCCAGTGAGGTCACTTTTGGAACACAGTCACCGGGTCCCCAATTTTGCTCAGTCGAGGACCATGGTCAAAAGGGCCAGGTGAGACCCAGATGGGGACTGGAGTCCCCAAATCCAGGTGAAGCTCCTAGGTGGGGGACCACAGGTCACCAGATCCAGGGTAGTCTCGGGTACAGACCAGAATCACCAGGTCCAGGTGAGGTGCAGGTGGAAAACCACACTCACCAGGTCCCGGTGAGGCCCTGGGTTGGGACGAGAGAGTCACGATGGGTACATGAGAAGATAGAAACACTACAGCCACCAGGTCCACATGATGTCCATGTGGAAAGGAGAATCACCAGTTACAGGTGAGGACCAGGTGGGGATCCGACTCACCATGTCCAGGTGACACCCAGGTGGGAACCAGTGTCACCATGTCCAGGTGTGGCCCAGGTGAAGAATAGAGTTAATCGGTCCGGCTGGGTCACTGTTATTGAACAGTGTAACCATATCCTGATGCTACTCAGGTGGGTACCAGAGAAACCAGGTACTCGTGAGGCCAAACTGAGGACCAGAGTCACCAGATCCAGGTGAGGTCCATGTTGGAAAGAGAGTCACCAGGTCCAGGAGAGGTCCAGGTGGGGACCAGAATCACCAGATCCAGATGAGGCCAGATGGAGCATATTCAATAGGTCCAGGTGAGGCCCAGTTGAGGAAAAGAGTCACAAGATCTGTTTGAGGCCTAGAGGGGTACCAGAATCACCTGGTCCAGGTGACATCCAGATGGGGACCAGAGTCACCAGGTCAGGGTGAGGCCCAGAGAGGTTCCAGAGTCATCATGTCCAGGTGAGGCTCAGGTGTGGAACAGAGTCACCAGGTACCAATGATGCCCAGGTGAGGACCAGAGTCACCATGTCTGGGTGACGCGCAGATAGGATCAGAGTCACCAATTCCAGGTGTGGCCAAGAAAGAATCCACAGCAATCAGGTCCAGGTGGGGAACAAAGTCACCAGGACTGGGTGTGGCCCAGAGGGGGACCAGATTCACCAGGTCCAGGTGAGGACCATGTGGCGACCAGAGTCCCCGGGTCTGGGAGAGGACCAGTTGAGGATCAGATTCACCAGGTGCAAGAGGCCCACGTGGGGACCTGAGTCACAAGGTATGGGTGAGCCCCAGGTGTCAACCCCACTCACGAGGTCCAGGTGAGGCCAACCTGCAGGCCTTGCAGTGGAACCATGTCCCGATGATGCCCAAGTAGCGACCAGAGTCACATGGTACAAATGAGGCCCAGATGGATCATATTCATTAGGTCCAGGTGAGGCTCAGTTGAGGACCAGAGTCACCAGATCTGGTTGAGGCCTAGAGGGGTACCAGAATCACCTGGTCCAGGTGACATCCAGATGGGGACCAGAGTCACCAGGTTTGGGTGAGGCCCAGAGGGGGAACCAGAATAACCAGTTTAGTTTGAGGCCCAGAATGGGACCAGAGGTCCCTGGTCAAAGTGAGGCCCAGGTGTGGAATAGAGTATCCAGGTCCCAATGATGCCTGGGTGAGGACCATAGTCACTAGGGCCATGCAGGCCCAGATGGGGAACAGAATCACTACGTCCTGATGAGGCATAGAATAAGACCACATTCACCAGTATCACCTGAGCCCCTTGTGGGAATCAGAGCTACTCTATCCAGCTGAGTTTCAGGTCCATGTGAGGCCTACGTGAAAACCAGATTCATCAGGTCAAATTGAGGCATTGATGGGGACCAGAGTCACCTGCTCTGGGTGCGGCCTAGGTGGGGCAAAATTCAGCAGTTCTGAGTTACGTCAAAGTGGGGACGAGAGACACCAAGTCCAGGTGAGGCCAAACTGAGCACCAGAGTCACCAGATCCAGGTGAGGTCCATGTTGGAAAGAGAGTCACCAGGTCCAGGAGAGGTCCAGGTGGGGACCAGAGTCACCAGATCCAATTGAAGACCAGGTGGGGACCAGAGTCACCAGATCCAGGTGAAGCCCAGGTGGGGACCAGAGTCACTAGGTCCAGGTGAGGCCCAGGTGAGGACCAGAGTTACCAGATACACGTGAGGCCCCGGTGGGATCAGAGGCAACAGGTCAATGTGAGGCCGGCTTGGGGACCATGGTCAATAGGTCTACTTAGGCCCAGGTGTGGAACACAGTAAGCAGGTCCAGGTGAGTCCCCGGTGGTGACAAGAGTCACTACGTCAGGTGAGGCCCAGGTGAGGACCAGGATCACCAGGTACAGGGGAGGCCCTTGAAAGAACCAGAGTCAACAGTTTCAGGTCAGGCGCAGGTGGCAACCAGAGTCAGCAGGTCCAAGTCAGGCCAATGTGGGGTTCACAGTCACTAGGGCATGGTGAGACCCAGAGGGGGACCAGAGTCACATGGTCCAGGTGAGGTCCAGTTGTGGAACACAGTCCCCGGTTCTCAATTTTACCCAGTTGAGGACCATGGTCAACAGGGTCAGGTGAAGCCCAGGTGGGGACCACAGTCTACAGATCCAGGGGAGTCTCAGGTGCAGACCAGAATCACCAGGTCCAGGTGAGGTGCAGGTGGCAACCACACTCACCAGGTCCCGGTGAGGCCCTGGTTGGGACCAGAGTCACGAGGTACATGAGAAGCTAGAAACACTGCAGCCACCAGGTCCACATGGTGTCTATGTGGGAACGAGAATCAACAGTTACAGGGGAGGACCATTTGTGGATCCGACTGACCATGTCCAGGTGAGACCCAGGTGGGAACCAGTGTCAACATGTCCAGGTGTGGCCCAGGTGAAGACCAGAGTTAATAGGTCCGGGTGGGTACTGTTAGTGAACACTGTAACCGTATCCTGATGCTACCCAGGTGGGTACCAGAGACACCAGGTCCTGGTGAGGCCCAGGTTGGACCAGAGACACGAGGTCCAGGTGACGTCCCGATGGGAACCACAGTCACCAGGTCAGGTGAGGCCATGCTTAGGATCAGAGTCACCACTTACCGGTAAACCCAAGATGGACCCAGAGTCACCTGGTACAGAAGAGCCCAAATCAGGATCAGGTCAGTCCCAGTGGGGAATAGAGTAACCATGTCCCGATGATGCCCAGGTAGAACCAAAGTCACCAGGTCCAGATGAGGCACAGTTGGGGAGCATATTTACTAGGTCCCGGTGAGGCCCAGATGAGGACCAGAGTCACCAGGTCTAGTTGAGGTCTAGAGGGATACCAGATTCACCTGGTCTAGGTGACATCCAGATGGGGACCAGAGTCACCACGTCAGGGTGAGGCCCAGACGGGATACAGAGTCATCATGTCCAGGTGAGGCTCCGGTGTGGAACAGTCACCAGGTACCAATGATGCCCAGTTGAGGACCAGAGTCACCAGGTCTGGGTGACGCGCAGATAGGATCAGAGTCACCAGTTCCAGGTGAGGCCAAGAAAGAGTCCACAGCAATCAGGTCCAGGTGGGGAACAATGTCAACAGGAGTGGATGACGCCCAGATGGGTACCAGAAACACCAGGCCCAGGTGATTCCCAGGTGGTGACCAGAGTTACGAGTTCCGGGTGAGAACAAGGTAAGGACCAGATTCACCCGTTCCAAGTGAGGCCCACGTGGGGACCTGTGTCACCAGGCATGGGTGAGGCACAGGTGACAACCCCACTCACCAGGTCCAGGTGATGCCAACCTGCAGGCCATGCAGAGGAAACATGTACTGATGATGCACAGGTAGGGACTAGAATTACCCGGTGCAGGTGATGCCAACATGCAGGGCAAGTGTGGAACCATGTCCCGATAATGCCCAGGTAGGGACCAGAGTTACAATGTCCAGGTGAGACCAACCTGCAGGCCATGCTGTGGAACCATATCCCTATGATGCCCAGGTATGGACCAGAGTCACCAGGTCCAAATGAGGCCAAGATGGATCATATTCACTAGGTCCAGATGAGGCCCAGTTGAGGACCCGAGTCACCATATCTGGTTGAGGCCTAGAGGGGTACCAGATCCCCTGGTCCAGGTGACATCCAGATGGGGACCAGAGTCACCAGGTCAGGGTGAGGCCCAGAGAGGTTCCAGAGTCATCATGTCCAGGTGAGGCTCAGGTGTGGAACAGAGTAATCAGGTACCAATGATGCCCAGGTGAGTTCCAGAGTCACCAAATCTGGGTGACGCGCAGATAGGATCAGAGTCACCAGTTCCAGGTGAGGCCCATGTGGAGCCAGAGTCACCTGGTACATAAGAGGCCAAAGTCAGGACCAGAGTTACCAGGATCAGGTCAGTCCCAGTGTGGAACAGAGTAAACATGTCCCGATGATGCCCAGGAAGAACCAGAGTTACCAGGTCCAGATGAGGTGCAGGTGGGAGCATATTCACTAGGTCCCGGTTAGGCCAAGTTGAGGACCAAGTCACCAGGTCTAGTTGAGGCTTGGAGGGGTACCAGATTCACCTGGTCTAGGTGACATCCAGATGGGGACCAGAGTCACCATGTCAGGCTGAGACCCAGAGGGGATCCAGAGTCATCATGTCCAGGTGAGGCTCACGTGTGGAACAGAGTATCCAGGTCATAATGGTACACAGGTGAGGACCAGAGTCACCAGATCTGGGTGAGGCCCAGTTAGGATCAGAGTCACTAGTTCCAGGTGAGGGCCAAGAAGGAGTACACAGCAATCAGGTCCAGGTGGGAACAAAGTCACCTGGACTGGATGAGGCCCAATGGGGACCAGAATCACAATGTCCAGGTGATTCCCAGGTGATGACCAGAGTTACCAGTTCCGGGTGAGGACAAGGGAAGGACCAGATTCACCAGGTCCACGTGAGTCCCACGTGGGAACCTGTGTCACCATGTATGGGTGAGGCACAATTGGCAACCCCACTTACCAGGTCCAGGTGAGGCCAACCTGCAGGCGATGGAGAGGAACCGTGTCCCGATGATGCCCATGTAGGGACCAGAGTTACCAGGTCCAGGTGAGGCCAACCTGCAGGCGATGGAGAGGAACCGTGTCCCGATGATGCCCAGGTAGGGACCAGAGTTACCAGGCCCAGGTGAGGCCAACCTGCAGGCCATGCAGTGGAACCATATCCCTATGATGCCCAGGTAGGGACCAGAGTCACCAGGTCCAAATGAGACCCACATGGAGCATATTCACTAGGTCCAGGTGAGGCCCAGTTGAGGACCAGAGTCACCAGATCTGGTTGAGGCCTAGAGGAATACGAGAATCCCCTGTTCCAGGTGACATCCAGATGGAGACCAGAGTCACCAGGGAAGGGTGAGGCTCAGAGAGGTTCCAGAGTCATCATGTCCAGGTGAGGCTCAGGTGTAGAACAGAGTCACCATGTACCAATGTTGCCCAGGTGAGGACCAGCGTCACCAGGTCTGGGTGACGCGCAGATATGATCAGAGTCACCAGTTCCAGGTGAGGCCAAGAAAGAGTCCACAGCAATCAGGTCCAGGTGGGGAACATAGTCACCAGGACTGCGTGAGACCCAGATGGGGACCAGATTCACCAAATCCAGGTGAGGCCCAGTTGGTGACCAGAGTCCCCGGGTCTGGGAGAGGACCAGATATTAACCAGATTCACCAGGTCCAAGAAGCCCACGTGTGGACCTGAGTCAACACGTATGGGTGAGGCCCATGTGGCAACCCGACTCACCAGGTCCAGGTGAGGCCAACCTGCAGGTCAGAGTCATCAGATCCAGGTGAGGCCCTAGGGGGAATGGAGTCACAGGTAAATGTGAGTCTACAAGAACAACACAGTCAACAGGGCCAGGTGTGTTTCAAGTGGGAACGAGAGTCACCAGGTCCAGGTGAGACCCAGGTGGGGACCACACTCACCAGGTCCAGATTGAGGTCTAGGTGGGGGGACAAGATTCATCAGGACCAGTTGAGGCCAAAGTGTGGAGCAAAGTTATCATGTCCAGGAGAGGCCCAGGTGGGCAACAGTGTAACCATGTCCCATTGATGCCAGGTGGGAAAAGCCTCACAAGGTCCAGACGAGGCCTAAGTGAGGAGTAGATTCACCAGGTCCTGTTGAGGCCCAGCTGAGGACCAGTGTCCCCAGCTCCGGGAGAGTCCTAGAGGGGGACCAGAGTCACCCGGTTCTGGTGATATCCAGGGGTGACCAGAATCACCACGTCAGGGTGAGGCCCAGAGGGGGACGAGAATCACTAGGTCCAGGTGAGGCCCCGATGTTGAACTGAGAAACCAGGTCCCATGATGCCATATGAGGACCTGAGTCATCAGGTCCAGGTGAGGTCCCTGTGGGAACCAGTCACCTCGTCCAGGTGAGGCCCAGGTGGGACCACAGTCACCAGGTCCAGGTGAGGCCCAGGTATATAAGAGTGTATCCAGGTCCCAGTGATGCCCAGGTAAGGACCAGCATCATCAGTTCCAGGAGAGGCCCAAATATGGATCAGAGTCATTTTGTTCCAGTTGATGCCTGATGGAGACCACAGGAACCAGGTCCAGGAGAGCCCCATATGGGAACCAGAGCCACCAGATCCAGGTGACTTCCAGGTGGGACCAGAGTCACAAGGTCCAGGTGAGGCGCAGGTGGCAACACGATTCACCAAGTCCAGGTGAGGCCCAGGTGGCGACCAGTCACCAGATCCAAGTGAGGACAAGCTAAGGACCAGATTCACCAGGCCCAAATGAAGCCCAAGGGGTGACCAGAGACACCAGGTAAGGGTCATTCCCAGAGGGAGAACCACAGTAACCAGTTTAGTTTGAGGCCAAGAATGTGACCAGAGGTCCCTAGTCAGAGTGAGGCCCAGGTGTGGAATAGTGTATCCAGGTCCCAATGATGCCTGGAAGGACCATAGTCACTAGGGCCATGCTGGCCCAGATGGGAGAACAGAATCACTAGGTCCTGGTGAGGCATAGAATAAGACCATAATCAGCAGTATCATTTGAGTCCCTTGCGGGAACCAGAGCCACTCTGTCCAGCTGAGTCCCAGGTGATGTGAGGCTCACGAAAGGACCAGATTCATTAGGTCGAAATGAGGCATACCTGGGGACAAGAGTCACCAGGTATGGGTGCGGCCTAGGTGGGGCAAGATTCAGCAGTTCTGAGTTAGGTCAAAGTAGGGACGAGAGACATCAGGTCCAGGTGAGGCCAAACTGAGGACCAGAGTCACCAGATCCAGGTGAGGTCCATGTTGGAAAGAGAGTCAGCAGGTCCAAGAGAGGTCCAGGTGGGGACCAGAGACACCAGATTCAGGTGAAGTCCAGGTGGGGACCAGAGTCACCAGATCCAGGTGAAGCCCAGGTGGGGATCAGAGTCACTAGGTCCAGATGAGGCCCAGGTGAGGACCAGAGTTACCAGGTACACGAGAGGCCCCGGTGGGGATCAGAGGCAACAGGTCCATGTGAGGCCGGTTTGGGGACCATGGTCAACTGGTCTACTTGAGGCTCAATTGTGGAACACAGTAACCAGGTCTAGGTGAGTCCCCAGTGGTGACAAGAGTCACCACGTCCAGGTGAGTCCCAGGTGGGGACCAGGATCACCAGGTACAGGGGAGGCCCTTGAAAGAACCAGACTCAACAGGTCGAAGTCAAGCGCAGGTCGCAACCAGGGTCAGCAGGTCCAAGTCAGGCCAATGTGGGGTTCACAGTCATTAGGGCACGGTGAGACCCAGAAGGGGACCAGAGTCACCAGATCCAGGTGAGGTCCATGTTGGAAAGAGAGTCACCAGGTCTGGGAGAGGTCCAGGTGGGGACCAGAGTAACCAGATCCACGTGAAGCCCAGGTGGGGACCAGAGTCACTAGGTCCCGATGAGGCCCAGGTGAGGACCTGAGTTACCAGGTACACGTGAGGCCCCGGTGGGGATCAGAGGCAACAGGTCCATGTGAGGCCGGCTTGCTGACCATGGTCAACAGGTCTACTTGAGGCCCTGGTGTGTAACACAGTAAGCAGGTCCAGGTGAGTCCCCGGTGGTGAAAAGAGTCACCACGTCCAGGTGAGGCCCAGGTGGGGACCAGGATCACCAGGTACAGTTGAGGCCCTTGAAAGAACTAGAGTCTACTGGCACAAAAACAGACACATAGATTAGTGAAACAGAATAGAGAATCCAGAAGTGGACCCTGAACTTTATGGGCAACTAATATTCGATAAAGGAGGAAAGACTATCCATTGGAAGAAAGACAGTCTCTTCAATAAACGGTGCTGGGAAAATTGGACATCCACATGCAGAAGAATGAAACTAGACCACTCTCTTGCACCATACACCAAGATA
Source organism: Canis lupus familiaris (assembly GCF_011100685.1). NCBI lineage: Eukaryota > Metazoa > Chordata > Mammalia > Carnivora > Canidae > Canis > Canis lupus. The sequence continues at coordinate 10,325 of NW_023331322.1, forward strand.
AACTCAAAATGGATGAAAGATCTAAATGTGAGACAAGATTCTATCAAAATCCTAGAGAAGAACACAGGCAACACCCTTTTTGAACTCGGCCATAGTAACTTCTTGCAAGATACATCCACGAAGGCAAAAGAAACAAAAGCAAAAATGAACTATTGGGACTTCATCAAGATAAGAAGCTTTTGCACAGCAAAGGATACAGTCAACAAAACTCAAAGACAACCTACAGAATGGAAGAAGATATTTGCAAATGACATATCAGATAAAGGACTAGTTTCCAAGATCTATAAAGAACTTATCAAACACAACACCAAAGAAACAAACAATCCAATCATGAAATGGGCAAAAGACATGAACAGAAATCTCACAGAGGAAGACATAGACATGGCCAACATGCACATGAGAAAATGCTCTGCATCACTTGCCATCAGGGAAATGCAAATCAAAACCACAATGAGATACCACCTCACACCAGTGAGAATGGGGAAAATTACCAAGACAGGAAACAACCAATGTTGGAGAGGATGCGGAGAAAAGGGAATCCTCATACACTGTTGGTGGGAATGTGAACTGGTGCAGCCACTCTGGAAAACTGTGTGGAGGTTCCTCAAACAGTTAAAAAAATACCTGCCCTACGACCCAGCAATTGCACTGTTGGGGATTTTCCCCAAAGAGACAAATGCAATGAAACGCCGGGACACCTGCACCCCGATGTTTATAGCAGCAATGGCCACGATAGCCAAACTGTGGAAGGAGCCTCGGTGTCCAACGAAAGATGAATGGATAAAGAAGATGTGGTTTATGTATACAATGGAATATTACTCAGCTATTAGAAATGACAAATACCCACCATTTGCTTCAACGTGGATGGAACTGGAGGGTATTATGCTGAGTGAAGTAAGCCAGTCGGATAAAGACAAACATTATATGTGCTCATTCATTTGGAGAATATAAATAATAGTGAAAGGGAATATAAGGGAAGGGGGAAGAAATGTGTGGGAAATATCAGAAAGGGAGACAGAACGTAAAGACTGCTAACTCTGGGAAACGAACTAGGGGTGGTAGAAGGGGAGGAGGGCGGGGGGTGGGAGTGAAAGGCTGAGGGGCACTGGGGGTTATTCTGTATGTTAGTAAATAGAACACCAATAATAAAAAATAAATTAAAAAAAGAAAAAAGAAAGAACCAGAGTCAACAGGTCGAAGTCAAGCGCAGGCGGCAACCAGGGTCAGCAGGTCCAAGTCAGGCCAAAGTGGGGTTCACAGTCATTAGGGCACGGTGAGACCCAGAGGGGGACCAGAGTCAGCTGGTCCAGGTGAGGTCCATTTGTGGAACACAGTCACCGGGCCCCAATTGTGCCCAGTTTAGGACCATGGTCAACAGGGCCAGGTGAGGCCCAGATGGGGACCGGAGTCCCCAAATCCAGGTGAAGACCAGGTGGGGACCACAGTCACCAGATCCAGGGTAGTCTCAGGTGCAGACCAGAATCACCAAGTCCAGGTGAGTTGCAGGTGGCAACCACACTCACCAGGTCCCGGTGAGGCCCTGGTGGGGACCAGAGTCAAGAGGTACATGAGAAGCCAGAAACACTGCAGCCACTAGGTCCACAGGATGTCCATATGGGAACGAGAATCACCAGTTACAGGTGAGGACCAGGTCGGATCCGACTCACCATGTCCAGGTGAGACCCAGGTGGGAACCAGTGTCACCATGTCCAGGTGTGGCCCAGGTGAATACCAGAGTTAATAGGTCCGGCAGGGTCACTGTTAGTGAACAGTGTAACCATATCCTGATGCTACCCTGGTGGGTACCAGAGACACCAGGTCCTGGTGAGGCCCAGGTGGGACCAGATATATGAGGTCCAGGTGAGGTCCCGATGGGAACCACAGTCACCAGGTCAGGTGAGGCCATGCTTAGGATCAGAGTCACCAGTTACTGTTGTGGCCCAGTAGGAGCCAGAGTCACCTGGTACGGAAGAGGCCAAAGTCAGGACCAGAGTTACCAGGATCAGGTCAGTCCCAGTGGGGAATAGACTAACCATGTCCCGATGATGCCCAGGTAGAACCAGAGTCACCAGGTCCAGATGAGGAGTAGGTGGGAAGCATATTCTCTAGGTCTCGGTGAGGCGCACTTGAGGACCAGAATCCCCAGGTCTAGTTGAGGCCTAGAGGGGTACCAGTTTCACCTGGTCTAGGTGACATCCAGATGGGGAGCAGAGTCACCATGTCAGGGTGAGGCCCAGAGGGGACCCAGAGTCATCATGTCCAGGTGAGGCTCAGGTGTGGAACAGAGATCCAGATCATAATGGTCCACAGGTGAGGACCAGAGTCACCAGATCTGGGTGAGCCCCAGTTAGGATCAGAGTCACCAGTTCCAGGTGAGGCCAAGAAGGAGTCCACAGCAATCAGGTTCAGGTGGGGAACAAAGTCACGAGGACTGGGTGAGGCCCAGATGGGGACCAGATTCACCAGGTCCAGGTGAAGCCCAGTTGGGGACCAGAGTCACTAGGTCCAGATGAGGCCCAGGTGAGGACCAGAGTTACCAGGTACACGTCAGGCGCTGGTAGGTATCAGAGGCAACTGGTCCATGTGAGGCAGGCTTGGGGACCATGGTCAAGAGTACTACTTGAGGCCCAGTGTGGAACACTGTAACCAGGTCCAAGTGAGTCCCCGGTGGTGACAAGCGTCACCAGGTCCAGGTGAGGCCCAGGTGGGAACCAGGATCACCAGGTACAGGGGAGGCCCTTGAACGAACCAGAGTCAACAGTTCGAGCCCACGCGCAGGTGGCAACTAGGGTCAGCAGTTCCAAGTCAGGCCAAAGTGGGATTCACAGTCACTAGAGCACGGTGAGACCCACAGGGGGACCAGAGTCACCTGCTCCAGGTGAGGTCCAGGTGTGGAACACAGTCACCGGGTCCCATTTTTGCCGTGATGAGGACCATGGTCAACAGGGCCAGGTGAAGCCCAGGTTGGGACCATAGTCACCAGATCCAGGGTAGTCTCAGGTGCAGACCAGAATCACCAGGTCCAGGTGAGGTGCAGGTGGCAACCACACTCACCAGGTCCCGGTGAGGCCCTGGGGGGACCAGAGTACGAGGTACATGAGAAGCTAGAAACACTGCAGCCACCAGGTCCACATGATGTCCATGTGGGAATGAGAATCACCAGTTAGAGGTGAGGACCCTGTGGGGATCCGACACACCATGTCCAGGTGAGACCAAGGTGGGAACCAGTGTCACCATGTCCAGGTATGGCGAGGTGAAGACCAGAGATAATAGGTCCGGCTGGGTCACTGTTAGTGAACAGTGTAACCATATCCTGATGCTACCCAAGTGGGTACGAGAGACACCAAGTCTTGGTGAGGCCCAGGTGAGACAAGAGACATGAGGAGCAGGTGAGGTCCCGATGGGAACCACAGTCACAAGGTCAGGTGAGGCCATGCTTAGGATCTGAGTCACCAGTTACAGGTGAGACCCAGGTGGAGCCAGATTCACCAGGTAGAGAAGAGGCCAAAGTCAGGACCAGAGTTACCAGGATCAGGTCAGTCCCAGAGGGGAATAGAGTAACCATTTCCCGATGATGCCCAGGTAGAACCAGAGTCAACAGGTCCAGATGAGGCGCAGGTGGGGAGCATGTTCCCTAGGTCCCGGTGAGGCCCAGTTGAGGCCCAGAGTCACCAGGTCAAGTTGAGGCCTAGAGGGGTACCAGATTCACTTGGTCTAGGTGACATCCAGATGGGGACCAGAGTCACCATGTCAGGCTGAGGCCCAGAGGGGATCCAGAGTCATCATGTCCAGGTGAGGCTCAGGTGTGGAGCAGAGTATCCAGGTCATAATGGTCCACAGGTGAGGACCAGAGTGACCAGATCTGGGCGACGCGCAGATAGGATCAGAGTCACAATTTCCAGGTGAGGCCAAGAAAGAGTCCACAGAAATCAGGTCCAGGTGTGGAACAAAGTCACCAGGACTGGGTGAGGCCCAGATGGGGACCAGATTCACCAGGTCCAGGTGAGGCCCAGGTGTTGAGCAGAGTCCCTGGGTCTGGGAGAGGACCAGGTAAGGACCAGATTCACCAGGTTCAAGAGGCCCACGTGGGGAATTAGTCACCAGTTATGGGTGAGGCCCAGGTGGCAACCCCACTTACGAGGTCCAGGTGACTCCAACCTGCAGGCCAGAGTCACCAGATCCAGGTGAGACCCTAGTGGGGACCGGAGTCACCAGGTCAATGTGAGTCTACAAGAATACCACAGTCACCAGGTCCAGGTGTGGTTCATGTGGGAACGAGAGTCACCAGGTCCAGGTGAGACCCAGGTGGGGACCACAGTCACCAGGTGCAGTTGGTGGCTTACATGGGGGGACCAGATTCATCAGGACCATTTGAGGCCAAAGTGTGCAGCAAACTTATCATGTCCAAGTGAGGCCCAGGTGGGGAACAGAGTAACCATGTCCCATTGATGCCAGGTGGGAAAAGAGTCACAAGGTCCAGATGAGGCCTAAGTGAGGAGTAGATTCACCAGGTCCTTTTGAGGCCAGGTTGAGGACCATTGTCACCAGCTCCGGGTGAGTCCCAGAGGGGGACCAGAGTCACCCGGTTCTGGTGATATCCAGGTGGGGACCAGAGTCACCACGTCAGGGTGAGTCCCAGACGGGGACAAGAATCACTAGGTCCAGGTGAAGCCCCGATGTGGAACTGAGAAACCAGGTCTCATGATGCCCATTTGAGGACCTGAGTCACCAGGTTCAGGTGAGGGCCCTGTGGGAACCAGTGACCTCATCCCGGTGAGGCCCAGGTGGGACCACAGTCATCAGGTCCAGGTGAGGCCCAGGTATATAAGAGAGTATCCAGGTCCCAATGATGCCCAGGTAAGGACGAGACTCAACAGGTCCATGAGAGGCCCAAATATGGATCAGAGTCATTGTTTTCCAGGTGAGGCCAGATGGAGACCACAGGAACCAGGTCCAGGAGAGCCCCATATGGGAACCAGAGACAACAGATCGAGGTGAGGTCCACGTGGGACCACAGTTACAAGGTCCAGGTGAGGCGCTGTTGGCACCAGGGTTCACCTAGTCCAGGTGAGGCCCAGGTGGCGACCAGTCACCAGATCCAGGTGAGGACCAGCTAAGGACCAGATTCACCAGGCCCATGTGAAGCCCAAGGGGTGACCAGAGTCACCAGGTAAGGGTGAGGCCCAGAGGGGGAACCAGAGTAAACAGTTTAGTTTGCGGCCCAGAATGGGACCAAAGGTCCCTGTTCAAAGTGAGGCCCAGATGTGGAATAGAGTATCCAGGTCCCAATGTTTCCTGGGTTAGGACTAGAGTCACTAGGGCCATGCAGGCCCAGATGGGGAACAGAATCACTAGGTCCTGGTGAGGCATAGAATAAGACCACAGACAGTAGTATCAGGTGAGCCCCTTGTGGGAACCAGAGCCACTCAACCAGCTGAGTCCCAGGTCCATGTGAGGCCCACGTGAGGACCAGATTCATCAGGTCGAATTGAGGCATAGCTGGGGACAAGAGTCACCAGGTCTGGGTGCGGCCTAGGTGGGGCAAGATTCAGCAGTTCTGAGATAGGTCAAAGTGGGGACGAGAGACACCAGGTCCAGGTGAGGCCAAACTGAGGACCAGAGTCACCAGATCCAGATGAGGTCCAGGTCGGGACCAGAATCACCAGGTCCAGGTGATTCCCAGGTGGTGACCAGGGTTACCAGTTCCGGGTGAGGACCAGGAAAGGACCAGATTCACCAGGTCAAAGTGAGGCCCACGTGGGGACCTGTGTCACCAGGTATGGGTGAGCCCCAGGTGGCAACCCCACTCACTAGGGCCAGGTGAGTCCAACCTGGAGGCCATGCAGAGGAACCGTGTCCCGGTGATGCCCAGGTAGGGACCAGAGTTAGAAGGTCCAGCTGAGGCCAACCTGCAGGCCATGCAGTGGATGCATGTCCCGATGATGCCAAGGTAGGGACGAGAGTCACCAAGTCTAACTGAGGCCCAGATTATGCATATTCACTAGGTCCCGGTGAGGCCCAGTTGAGGACCAGAGTCCCCAGACCTGGTTGAGGTTGGAGGGGTACCAGAATCCCATGGTCCAGGTGACATCCAGATGGGGACGAGAGTCACCAGGTCAGGGTGAGGCCCAGAGAGGTTCCAGAGTCTTTAAGTCTAGGTGAGGCTCAGCTGTGGAACAGAGTCACCAGGTACCAATGATGCCCAGGTGAGGACCAGAGTCACCAGGTCTGGGTGATGCGCAGATAGATTAGAGTCACCAGTTCCAGGTGAGGCCAAGAAAGTGTCCACAGCAATCGGGTCCAGGTGGTGAACAAAGTCACCATGACTAGCTGAGGCCCAGATGGGGACCAGATTCACCAGGTCCAGGTGAGGTCCAGGTGGTGACCAGACTCCCCGGGTCTGGCAGAGGACCAGGTAATGACCAGATTCACCAGGTCCAAGTGAGGCCCACGTGAGGACCTGAGTCACCAGGTATGGGTGAGGCCCCGGTGGCAACCCCACTCACCAGGTCCAGGTGAGGCCAACATGCAGGCCAGTGTCACCAGATCCAGGTGAGGCCCTAGTGGGGACCGGAGTCACCAGGTAAATGTGAGTCTACAAGAACACCACAGGGACCAGGTCCAGGTGTGGTTCATGTGGGAACGAGAGTCACCAGGTCCAGGTGAGCCCCAGGTAGGGACCACAGTCACCGGGTCCAGATTGAGGCCTAGGTGGGGGGACCAGATTCATCAGGACCAGTTGAGGCCAAAGTGTGGAGCAAAGTTATCATGTCTAGGTGAGGCCCAGGTGGGGAACAGAGTAACCATGTCCCGTTGATACCAGGTGGGAAAAGAGTCACAAGGTTCAGACGAGACCTAAGTGAGGAGTAGATTCAACAGGTACTGTTGAGATCCAGTTGAGGACCAGTGTCCCAAGCTCTAGGTTAGTCCCAGAGGGGGACCAGAGTCACCCGGTTCTGGTGATATCCAGATGGGCACCAGAGTCACCATGTCATGGTGATGCCCAGAGTGGATCCAGAGTCATCATGTCCGGTGAGCTTCAGGTGTGGAACAGAGTATCCAGGTCATAATGGTCCACAGGTGAGGACCAGAGTCACCATATCTGGGTGAGGCCCAGCTACGATCAGAGTCACCACTTCCAGGTGAGGCCAAGAAGGAGTCCACAGCAATCAGGTCCAGGTGGGGAACAAAATCACCAGGAATGGGTGAGGACCAGGTAAGGACCAGATTCACCAGGTCCAAGTGAGTCCCACGTGGGCACCTGGGTCACCAGGTATGGGTGAGGCCCAAGTGGCATCCCCACTCACCAGATCCAGGTGAGGACACACTGCAGGCAATGCAGAGGAAGAGTGTCCCGATGATGCCCAGGTAGAACCACAGTTACCAGGTCCAGGTGCGGCCAACCTAAACGCCATGCAGTGGAAACATGTCCCGATGATGCCCAGGTAGGGAAGAGAGTCACCAGGTTCAAATGAGGCCCAGATGGAGCATATTCAATAGGTCCAGGTGAGGCCCAGTTGAGGACCAGAGTCACCAGATCCAGGTGAAGCCAAGGTGGGGACCAGAGTCACTAGGTCCAGATGAGGCCCAAGTGAGGACCAGTGTTACCAGGTACAAGTGATGCCCCGGTGGGAATCGGAGGCAACAGGTCCATATGAGGCCGGCTTCGGTACCATGGTCAACAGATCTACTTGAGGCCCAGGTGTTGGACACAGTAACCAGGTCAAGGTGAGTCTCCGGTGGTGACAAGTGTCACCACGTCCGGGTGAGTCCCAGGGGGGACCAGGATCACCAGGTACAGGGAAAACCCTTGAATAAACCGGAGTCAACAGTTCGAGGTCAGACGCAGGTGTCAACCAGGGTCAGCAGGTCCAAGTCAGGCCAAAGTGGGGTTCACAGTCACTAGGGCACGGTGAGACCCAGAGGGGAACCAGAGTCACGTGGTCCAGGTGAGGTCCAGTTGTGGAACACAGTCACCGCGTCCCAATTTTGCCCAGTTGAGGACCATGGTCAACAGGGCCAGGTGAGGCTCAGATGGGGACCAGAGTCCCCAAATCCAGGTGAAGCCCAGGTGGGGACCACAGTCACCAGATCTAGGGTAGTCTCAGGTGCAGACCAGAATCACCAGGTCCAGGTGAGGTGCAGGTGGCAACCACACTCACCAGGTCTCGGTGAGGCCCTGGTGGGGACCAGAGTCACAAGGTACATGACAAACTAGAAACACCGCAGCCACCAGGTCCACATGATGTCCATGTGGGAAGGAGAATCAACAGTTACAGGTTAGGAACAGGTGGGTATCTGACTCACCATTTCCAGGTGAGACCCAGGTGGGAACGAGTGTCACCATGTCCAGGTGTGGCCCAGGTGAAGACCAGAGTTAATAGGTCCGGCTGGGTCACTGTTAGTGAACAGTGTAACAATATCCTGATGCTACCCAGGTGGGTACCAGAGACACCAGGGCCTGGTGAGGCCCAGGTGGGACCAGAGACATGAGGTCCAGGTGAGGTCCGATGGAAACCACAGTCACCAGGTCAGGAGAGGCCATGCTTTGGATCAGAGTCACCAGTTACAGGTGAGGCCAAGGTGGAAGCAGAGTCACCTGGTACAGAAGAGGCCAAAGTCAGGACCAGAGTTACCAGAATCAGGTCAGTCCCAGTGGGGAACAGAGTAACCATGTCCCGATGATGCCCAGGTAGACCCAGCGTCACCAGGTCCAGATGAGACGCAGGTGGGGAGCATATTCACTAGGTCTCGGTGACACCCAGTTGAGGACCAGTGTCACCAGGTCTATTTGAGCCCTAGAGGGGTAACAGATTCACCTGGTCTAGGCGACATCCAGATGGGGACCAGAGTCACCATGTCAGGGTGAGGCCCAGAGAGGTTCCAGAGTCATCATGTCCAGGTGAGCCTAAGGTGTGGAACAGAGTCACCATGTACCAGTAATGCCCAGGTGAGGACCAGAGTCACCAGGTCTGGGAGACGCGCAGATAGGATCAGATTCACCAGTTCCAGGTGAGGCCAAGAAAGAGTCCACAGCAATCAGATACAGATGGGTACAAAGTCAACAGGCTTGGGTGAGGCCCAGATGGGGATCAGATTCACCATGTCCAGGTAGGCTCAGGTGGTGACCAGAGTTCCCGGGTCTGGGAGAAGACCAGGTAACAACAAGATTCGACCAGTCACCAGATCCATGTGCGGACCAGCTAAGGACCAGATTCACTAGGCCCAAGTGAAGCCCAAGGGGTGACCAGATATACCATGTAAGGGTGAGGCCCAGTAGGGGAACCAGAGTAACCAGTTTAGTTTGAGGCCCAGAATGGGACCAGAGGTCCGTGGTCAAAGTGAGGCCCAGGTGTGGAATAGAGTATCCAGGTCCGAATGATGCCTGGGTGAGGACCAGTGTCACTAGGGCCATGCAGGCCCAGATGGGGAACAGAATCACTAGGTCCTGTTGAGGCATAGAATAAGACCACAGTCACCAGTATCAGGTGAGCCCCTTGTGGGAACCAGAGCTACTCTACCCAGCTGATTCCCACGTCCATGTGAAGCCCACGTGAGGACGAGATTCATCACGTCGAATTGAGGCTTAGCTGGCGACAAGAGTCACCAGGACTGGGTGCGGCCTAGGTGGGGCAAGATTCAGCAGTTCTGAGTTAGGTCAAAGTAGGGACGAGAGACACTAGGTCCAGGTGAGGCCAAACTGAGTGCCAGAGTCACCAGATCTAGGTGAGGTCCATGTTGGAAAGAGAGTCACCAGGTCCAGGAGAGGTCCAGGTGGGGACCAGAGTCACTAGATCCGGGTGAAGTCCAGGTGGGGACCAGAGTCACCAGATCGAGGTGAAGCCCAGGTGGGGACCAGAGTCACTAGGTGCAGATGAGGCCCAGGTGAGGACCAGAGTCCCCGGATCTGGGAGAGGACCAGGTAAGGACCAGATTCACCAGGTCCAAGAGGCCGACGTGGGGACCTGAGTCACCAGGTATGGGTGAGGCCCAGGTGGCAACCGCACTCACCAGGTCCAGGTGAGGCAAGCCTGCCGGCCAGAGTTACCGGATCCAAGTGAGGCCCTAGTGGGGACCGGAGTCACCAGGTAAATTTGAATCTACAAGAACACCACAGTTACCAGATATAGTTGTGGTTCATGTGGGAACGAGAGTTACCAGGTCCAGGTGAGACACAGCTGGGGACCACAGCACCAGGTCCAGATTGAGGCCTAGGTGGGGGGGAAAGAGTCATCAGGACCAGTTGAGGCCAAAGTGTGGAGCAAAGTTCTCATGTCCAGGTGAGGCCCAGGTGGGGAACAGAGTTACCATGTCCCATTGGTGCCAGGTGGGAAAAGACTCACAAGGTCCAGACGAGGCCTAAGTGAGGAGTAGAATCACCAGGTCCTGTGGAGGCTCAGCAGAGGACCAGTGTCCCAAGCTCCGGGTGAGTCCCAGTGGGGGACCAGAGTCACCCGGTTCTGGTGATATCTAGGTGGGAACCACAGTCAGCACGTCAGGGTGAGGCCCAGAAGGGGACGAGAATCACTAGGTTCAGTTTGAGACCCCGATGTGGAACTGAGAAACCAGTTTCCATGATGCCCATATGAGGACCTAAGTCACCAGGTCCAGGTGAGGTCCCTGAGGGAACAAGTCACCTCGTCCAGGTGAGGCCCAGGTGGGACCACAGTCACCAGGTCCAGGTGAGGCCCAGGTATATAAGAGAGTATCCAGGTCCCAATGATGCCCAGGTAAGGAACAGAGTCATCAGGTCCAGGAGAGGCCCAAATATGGATCAGAGTCATTGTGTTCCAGGTGAGGCCAGATGGAGACCACAGGAACCAGGACCAGGAGAGCCCCAATGGGAACCACAGCCATCAGATCCAGGTGAGGTCCAGGTGGGACCACTGTCACAAGGTCCAGGTGAGGCGCAGGTGGCAACAGGATTCACCAAGTCCAGGTGAGGCCCAGGTGGCGACCAGTCACCACATACAAGTGTGGACCAGCTAAGGACCAGATTAACCAGGCCGAAGTGAAACCCAAGGGGTGACCAGAGTCACCGGGCAAGGGTGATTCCCAGAGGGGGCACCAGAGTAACCATTTTAGTTTGAGGCCCAGAATGGGACAAGAGGTACGTGGTCAAAGTGAGGCCCAGGGGTGGAATAGAGTATCCAGGTCCCAATGATGCCTGGGTGAGGACCAGAGTCACTAGGGCCATGCTGGCCCAGATGGGGAACAGAATCACTAGGTCCTGGTGAGGCCTACAATAAGACCAAAGTCACCAGTATCAGGTGAGCCCATTGTGGGAACCAGAGCCACTGTATCCAGCTGAGTCCCAGGTCCATGTGAGGCCCACGTGAGGACCAGATTCATCAGGTCAAATTGAGGCATAGCTGGGGACAAGAATCACCATGTCTGGGTGCGGCCTTGGTGGGGCAAGATTCAGCAGTTCTGAGTTAGGTCAAAGTGGGGACGAGAGACACCAGGTCCAAGTGAGGGCAAACTGAGGACCAGAGTCACCAGATCCAGGTGAGATCCAAGTGGGGACCAGAGTCACCAGATACAGGTGAAGTCCAGGTGGGGACCACAGTCACCAGATCCAGGTGAAGCCCAGGTGGAGACCAGAGTCAGTAGGTCCAGATGAGGCCCAGGTAAGGACCAGAGTTACCAGGTACATGTGAGGCCCCGGTGGGGATCAGAGGCAACAAGTCCATGTGAGGCCGGCTTGGGGACCATGGTCAAGAGGTGTATTGAGGCCCAGTTGTGGAACACCGTAAGGAGGTCCAGGTGAGTCCCCGGTGGTGACAAGAGTCACCACGTCCAGATGAGGACCAGGTGGGGACCAGGATCACCAGGTACAGGGGAGGCCCTTGAAAGAACCAGAGTCAACAGTTCGAGGTCAGGCGCAGGTGGCAAACAGGGTCAGCAGTTCCAAGTCAGAACATAGTGGGGTTCACAGTCACTAGGGCACAGAGAGACCCAGAGGGGGACCAGAGTCACCTGGTCCTGGTGAGATCCAGTTGTGGTACACAGTCACCGGGTCCCAATTTTGCCCAGTTGAGGACCATGGACAACAGGGCCAGTTGAGGCCCTGATGGGGACCGGAGTCCCTAAAACCAGGTGAAGCCCAGGTGCGGACCAGAGTCACCAGATCCAGAGTAGTCTCAGGTGCAGACCAGAATCACCAGGTCCAGGTGAGGTGCAGGTGGCAACCACACACACCAGGTCCCGGTGAGGCCCTGGTGGGACCAGAGTCACGAGGTACATGAGAAGCTAGAAACACTGCATTCACCAGGTCCACATGATGTCCCTGTGGGAACGAGAATCACCATATACAGGTGAGGACCAGTGGGGATCCGACTCACCATGTCCAGGTGAGACCCAGGTGGGAACCAGGCTCACCATGTCCAGGTGTGGCCCAGGTGAAGACCAGAGTTAATAGGTCCGGCTGGGTCACTGTTAGTGAACAGTGTAACCATATCCTGATGCTACCCAGGTGGGTACCAGAGACACCAGGTCCTGGTGAGGCCCAGGTTGGACCAGAGATATGAGGTCCAGGTGAGGTTCGATGGGAACCACAGTCACCAGGTCAGGTGAGGCCATGCTTAGGATCAGAGTCACCAGTTACAATTGAGGCCCAGGTGGAGCCAGAGTCACCTGGTACAAAAGAGGCCAAAGTCAGGACCAGAGTTACCAGGATTAGGTTAGTCCCAGTGGGAATAGAGTAACCATGTCCCGATGATACACAGGTAGAACAGAGTCACCAGGTCCACATGAGTTGCAGGTGGGGAGCATGTTCACTAGGTCCCGGTGAGGCCCAGTTGAGGACCAGAGTCACCAGGTCGAGTTGAGGCCTAGAGGGGTACCAGATTCACCTGGTCTAGGTGACATCCACATGAGGACCAGAGTCACCACGTCAGGGTGAGGCCCAGAGTGGATCCAGAGTCATCATGTCCAGGTGAGGCTCAGGTGTGGAACAGAGTATCCAGTTCATAATGGTCCACAGGGGAGGACAAGCGTCAGCTGATTGAGTTAGGCTCAGTTAGGATGAGAGTCACCAGTTCCAGGTGAGGCCAAGAAGGAGTCCACAGCAATCAGTTTCAGGTGGGGAACAAAGTCATCAGGGTTGGGGGAGGCCCAGATGGGGACCAGATTCACCCTAACCAGGTGATTCCCAGGTGGTGACCAGAGTTACCAGTTCTGGGTGAGGACCAGGTTAGGACCAGATTCACCAGGTCCAAGTGAGGCCCACTTGGGGACCTATGTCACCAGTTATGTCTGAGGCCCATGTGGAAACCCCACTCACCAGGTCCAGGTGAGGCCACCCTGCAGGCCATGCAGAGGAACCGTGTCCCGATGAAGCCCAGGTAGGGACCAGAGTTACCAGGTCCAGGTGAGGCCAACCTGCAGGCCATGCAGTGGAACCATCTCCCGATGATGCCCAGGTAGGGAGCAGAGTCACCGGGTTCAAATGAGGCCCGATCGAGGATATTCACTAGGTCCAGGTGAGGCCCAGTTGAGGACCAGAGTCACCAGATCTGGTTGAGGCCTAGAGGGGTACCAGAATCACCTGGTCCAGGTGACATCCAGATGGGGACCAGAGTCACCAGGTCAGGGTAAGACCCAGAGAGGTTACAGAGTCATCATGTCCAGGTGAGGCTCAGGTGTGGAACAGAGTAATCAGGTACCAATGATGCCCAGGTGAGTTCCAGAGTCACCAGATCTGGGTGACGCGCAGATAGGATCAGAGTCACCAGTTCCAGGTGAGGCAAAAAGAGTCCACAGCAATCAGGTCCAAGTGGGGAAGAAAGTCACCAGGACTCGGTGAGGCCAAGATGAGGAACAGATTCACCAGGTCCAGGTGAGGCCCAGGTCGTGACCAGAGTCCCCGGGTCGGGGAGAGGACCAGGTAAGTACTAGATTCACCAGGTCCAAGAGGCCCACGTGGGGACCTGAGTCACCAGGTATGGGTGAGGCCCAGGTGACAACCCCACTCACCAATTCCAGGTGAGGCCAACCTGCATGCCAGAGTCACCAGATCTAGGTGAGGCCCTAGACGGGAACGGAATCACCAGGTTAATATGAGTCTACAAGGACACCACAGTCACCAGGTCCAGGTTTGGTTCATGTGGGAACGAGAGGCAGCAGGTCAAGGTGAGACCCAGGTGGGGACCACAGTCACCAGGTCCAGATTGAGGCCTAGGTGGGAGTACCAGAGTCATCAGGACCAGTTGAGGCCAAAGTGCGGAGAACAGATATCATGTCCAAGTGAGGCCCAGGTGGGGAACAGAGTAACCATATCCCATTGATGCCAGGTGGGATAAGAGTCACAAGGTGCAGACGAGGCTTAATTGAGGAGTAGATTCACCAGATCGTGTTGAGGCCCAGTTGAGTACCAGTCTTCCCAGCTCTGGGTGAGTCCCAAAGGGGGACCAGAGTCACCCGGTTCTTGTGATATCCAGGTGAGGACCAGAGTCAACAGGTCAGGGTGAGGCCCAGAGGGGGACGAGAATCACTAGGTCCAGGTGAGTCCCCGATTAGGAACTGAGGTGAGGCCAGACTGAGGACCAGAGTCACCAGATCCAGGTGAGGTCCATGTTGGAAAGAGAGTCACCAGGTCCAGGAGAGGTCCAGGTGGGGACCAGAGTCACCAGATCCAGGTGAAGGCCAGGTGGGGACCAGAGTCACCAGATCCAGGTGAAGCCCAGGTGGGGACCAGAGTCACTAGGTCTGATGAGGCCCAGGTGAGGACCAGAGTTACCAGGTACACGTGAGGCGCTGGTAGGTATCAGAGGCAACTGGTCCATGTGAGGCAGGCTTGGGGACCTTGGTCAACAGGTCCACTTGAGACCCAGGTGTGGAACACTGTAACCAGGTCCAAGTGAGTCCCCGGTGGTGACAAGAGTCACCAGGTCCAGGTGAGGCCAAGGTGGGGACCAGGATCACCAGGTACAGGGGAGGCCCTTGAAAGAACCAGAGTCAACAGTTCGATTTCAGGCGCAGGTGGCAACCAGGGTCAGCAGGTCCAAGTCAGGCCAAAGTGGAATTCACAGTCACTAGGGCACGGTGAGACCCAGAGGGGGAGCATAGTCACCTGGTCCATGTGAGGTCCAGTTGTGGAACACAGTCACCAGGTCCCAATTTTTCCCAGTTGAGGACCATGGTCAACAGGGCCAGGTGAGGCCCAGATGGGGCCTAAGTCCCGAAATCCAGGTGAAGCCCAGGTGGGGACCACAGTCACCAGATCCAGGGTAGTCTCAGGTGCTGACCAGAATCACCAGGTCCAGGTGTGGTGCAGGTGGCAACCAAACTCACCCGGTCCCGGTAAGGCACTGGTGGGGACCAAAGTCACGAGGTACATGAGAAGCTAGAAACACATGGGATCCCTGGGTGGCGCAGCGGTTTGGCGCCTGCCTTTGGCCCAGGGCGCGATCATGGAGACCCGGGATCGAATCTCACGTCGGGATCCCGGTGCATGGTTCCTGCTTCTCCCTCTGTCTGTGTCTCTGCCTCTCTCTCTCTCTGTGACTATCATAAATAAATAAAAATTAAAAAAAAGATGCTAGAAACACTGCGGCCAACAGGTCCACATGATATCCATGTGGGAACGAGAATCACCAGTTACAGGTGAGGAACATGTGGGGATCCGACTCACCATATCCAGGTGAGACCCAGGTGGGAAACAGTGTCACCATGTCCAGGTGTGGCCCAGGTGAAGACCAGAGTTAATAGGTCCGGCTGGGTCACTGTTAGTGAACAGTGTAACCATATCCTGATGCTACCCAGGTGGGTAGCATAGACACCAGGCCCTGGTGAGGCCCAGGTGGGACCAGAGACATGAGGTCCAGGTGAGGTCCCTATGGGAACCACAAAACCAGGTCAGGTGAGGCCATGCTTAGAATCAGAGTCACCAGTTACAGGTGAGGCCCAGTTAGAGCCAGAATCACCTGGTACAGAGAGACCAAAGTCAGGACCAGAGTTACCAGGATCAGGTCAGTCCCAGTGGGGAACAGAGTAACCATGTCCCGATGATGCCCAGATAGAACCAGCGTCACCAGGTCCAGATGAGGAGCAGGTGGGGAGCATATTCACTAGGTCTCGTTGAGGCCCTGTTGAGGACCAGAGTCACCAGGTCTAGTTGAGGCCTAGAGGGGTACCAGATTCGCCTGATCAAGGTGACATCCAGATGCGGACCAGAGTCACCATGTCAGGCTGAGGCCCAGAGGGGATCCAGAGTCATCATGTCCAGGTGAGGCTCAGGTGTGCAACAAAGTATCCAGGTCATAATGGTCCACAGGTGAGGACCAGAGTCACCAGATCTGGGTGAGGCCCAGTGAGGATCAGAGTCACCAGTTCCAGTTGAGGCCAAGAAGGAGTCCACAGCAATCAGGTCCAGGTGGGGAAGAAAGTCAACAGGACTGTTGAGGCCCAGATGGAGACCAGATTCACCAGGTCCAGGTGATTCCCAGGTGGTGACCAGGATTACCAGGTCCGGGTGAGGATCATAAGGGCCAGATTCACCAGGTCCAAGAGGCCCACGTGGGGACCTGTGTCACAAGGTATTGGTGAGCCCCAGGTGGCAACCCCACTCACTAGGTCCAGGTGAGGCCAACCTGGAGGCCATACAGAGGAACCGTGTCCCGGTGATGCCCAGGTAGGGAACAGAGTTACCAGGTCCAGCTGAGGCCAACCTGCAGGCCATGCAGTGGATCCATGTCCCGATGATGCCCAGGTAGGGACCAGAGTCACCAGGTCCAAATGAGGCCCACATGGAGCATATTCAATAGGTCCAGGTGAGGCCCAGTTGAGGACCAGAGTCACCAGAACTGGTTGAGGCCTACAGGGGTACTGGAATCACCTGGTCCATGTGACATCCAGATGGAGACCAGAGTCACCAGGTCAGGGTTAGGCCCAGAGTGGTTCCAGAGGCCAGAGCCTCATGTACAGGTGAGGCTCAGGTGTGGAAAAGAGTCACCAGGTACCAAGGAGGCCCAGGTGAGGACCAGAGTCACCAGGTCTGGGTGACACGCAGATAGGATCAGAGTCACCAGGTCCAGGTGAGGCCATGAAAGCGTCCACAGCAATCAGGTCAAGGTGGGGAACAAAGTCACTAGGACTGAGTGAGGCCAAGATGGGGTCGGATTCACCAGGTCCAGGTGAGGCCCAGGTGGTGACCAGAGTCCCCGGGTCTGGGAGAGGACCAGGTAAGGACCAGATTCACCAGGTCCAAGAGGCCCATGTGGAGACCTGAGACACCAGGTATGGGTGAGGCCCAAGTGGCATCCCCACTAACCAGGTCCATGTGAGGCCAACCTTCAGGCCAAGTCACCCGAACCACGTGAGGACCTAGTGGGGACTGGATTCACCAGTTAAAAGTGATTCTACAAGAACAAAACAGTCATCAGATCCCGGTGTGGTTCATGTGGGAACGAGAGTCACCAGGTCCAGGTGAGACGCAGGTGGGGACCACAGTCACCAGGTCCAGATTGAGGCCTAGGTCGGGGGACCAGAGTCATCAGGACCAGTTGAGGCCAAAGTGTGGAGCAAAGTTATCATGTCCATGTGAGGCCCAGGTGGGGAACAGAGTAACCATGTCCCAAAGATGCCAGGTGGGAAAAGAGTCACAAGGTCCAGACGAGGCATTAGTGAGGAGTAGATTCACCAGGGCCTGTTGAGGCCCAGTTGAGGACCAGTGTCCCCAGCTCCGGGAGAGTCCCAGAGGGGGACCAGAGTCACCCGGTTCTGGTGATATCCAGGTGGGGACCCTAGTCACCATGTCCTGGCGAGGCCCAGAGTGGGACGAGAATCACTAGGTCCAGGTGAGGCCCCGATGTATAACTGAGAACCCAGGTCCCATGATGCCCATATGAGGACCTGAGTCACCAGGTCCAGGTGAGGTCCCTGTGGGAACCAGTCACCTCGTCCAGGTGAGGCCCAGGTGGGACCACAGTCACCAGGTCCAGGTGAGGCCCAGGTATATAAGAGAGTATCCAGGTCCCAATGTTGCCCAGGTAAGGACCAGTGTCAACATGTCCAGGAGAGGCCCAAATATGGATCAGAGTCATTGTGTTCCAGGTGAGACCAGATGGATACCATAGGAACCAGGTCCAAGAGAGCCCCATATGGGAACCAGAGCCACCAGATCCAGGTGAGGTCCAGGTGGGACCACAGTCACAAGGTCCAGGTGAGGCGCAGGTGGCAACAGGATTCACCAAGTCCAGGTGAGGCCCAGGTGGCGACCAGTCACCAGATCCAGGTGCGGACCTGCTAAGGACCAGATTCACCAGGCCCAAGTGAAGCCCAAGGGGTGACCAGAGTCACCAGGTAAGGGTGAGGCCCAGAGGGGAACCAGAGTAACCAGTTTAGTTTGAGGCCCAGAATGGGACCAGTGGTCCCGGTTCAAAGTGAGCCCTAGGTGTGGAATAGAGGATCCAGGTCCCAATGATGCCTGGGTGAGGACCAGAGTCACTAGGGCCATGCAGGCCCAGATAGGGAACAGAATCAGTACATCCTGGTGAGGCATAGAATAAGACCACAATCACCAGTATCAGGTGTGCCCCTTGTGGGAACCAGAGCCACTCTATCCAGCTGAGTCCCAGGTCCATGTGAGGCCCACGTGAGGACCAGATTCATCAGGTCTAATTGAGGCATAGCTGGGGACAAGAGTCATCAGGTCTGGGTGCGGCCTAGGTGGGGCAAGATTCAGCATTTCTGAGTTAGGTCAAAGTGGGGACGAGAGACACAGGTGAGGCCAAACTGAGACCAGAGTCACCAGATCCAGGTGAGGTCCATGTTGGAAAGAGAGTCACCAGGTCCAGGAGAGGTCCAGGTGGAGAACAGAGTCACCAGATCGAGGTGAAGTCCAGGTGGGGACGAGAGTCTCCAGATCCAGCTGAAGCCCATGTGGGGACCAGAGTCACTAGGTCCAGATGAGGCCCAGGTGAAGATCAGAGTTAACAGGTACATGTGAGGCCCCGGCGGGGATCACAGCTAAAATGCCACGTGAGGCCGGCTAGGGGACCATGGTCAACAGGTCTACCTGAGGCCCAGGTGTGGAACACTGTAAGCCTGTCTAGGTGAGTCCCCAGTAGTGACAAGAGTCACCACGTCCAGTTGAGGCCAAATTGGGAACCAGGATCACCAGGTGCAGGGGAGGCCTTTGAAAGAACCTGAGTCAACAGTTCGAGGTCAGGCGCAGGTGGCAACCAGGGTCAGCACGTCCAAGTCAGGCCAAAGTTCGGTTCACAGTCACTAGGGCACGGTGAGACCCAGAGGGGGACCAGAGTCACGTGGTCCATGTGAGGTCCAGTTGTGGAACACAGTCACCGGGTCTCAATTTTGTCCAGTTGAAGACCATGGACAACAGGGCCAGGTGAGGCCCGGATTGGGACCGGAGTCCCCAAATCCAGGTGAAGCCCAGGTGGGGACCACAGTCACAAGATCCAGGGTAGTCTCAGGTGCAGACCAGAATCACCAGGTCCTGGTGAGGTGCAGGTGGCAACCACACACACCAGGTCCCGGTGAGGCCCTGGTGCGGACCAGATGCTCGAGGTACATGAGAAGTTAGAAACACTGCAGCTACCAGGTCCACATGATGTCCATGTGGGAAGGAGAATTACAAGTTACAGGTGAGGACCAGGTGGGGATCTGACTCACCATGTACAGGTGAGACCCTGGTGGGAACCAGTGTCACCATGTTCATGTGTGCACCAGATCAACACCAGAGTTAACAGGTCCGGCTGGGTCACTGTTAGTGAACAGTGTAACCGTATCCTGATGCTACCAAGGTGGGTACCAGAGACACCAGGTCCAGGTGAGGCCCAGGTGTAACCGGAGACATGAGGTCCAGGTGAGGTCCTGATGGGAACCACAGTCACCAGGTCAGGTGAGGCCATGCTTAGGATCAGAGTCACCAGTTACAGGTGAGGCACAGGTGGAGCCAGAGTCACCTGGTACAGAAGAGGCCAGTCAGGACCAGAGTTAGCAGGATCAGGACACTCCAAGTGGGAATAGAGTAACCATGTCCCGATGATGCCCAGGGAGAACCAGAGTCACCAGGTCCAGATGAGGCGCAGGTGGGGAGCATGTTCACTAGGTCTTGGTGAGACCCAGTTGAGGAGCAGAGTCACCAGGTCTAGTTGATGCCTAGAGGGGTACCAGATTCACCTGGTCTGGTGACATCCAGATGGGGACCTGAGTCCCCATGTCAGGCTGAGGCCCAGAGGGGATCCAGAGTCAACATATTCAGGTGAGGCTCAGGTGTGGAACAGAGTATCCAGGTCATAATGGTCCACAGGTGAGGACCAGAGTCACCAGATCTGGGTGAAGCCCAGTTAGCATCAGAGTCAGCAGTTCCAGGTTAGCCAAGAAGGAGTCCACAGCAATCAGGTCCAGGTGGGGAAGAAAGTCAACAGGACTGGGTGAGGCCCAGATGGGGACCAGATTCACCAGGCCCAGGTGATTCCCATGTGGTGACCAGAGTTACCAGTTCCGGGTGACCACCAGGTAAGGTCCAGATTCACCAGGTCCAAGTGAGGCCCACGTGGGGACCTGTGTCACTAGGCAAGGGTGAGACCCAGGTGAGAAACCCACTCACCAGGTCCAGGTGAGGCCAACCTGCAGGCCATGCAGAGGAACCAGGTCCCAATGATGCCCAGGTAGGGACGAGAGTTACCAGGTCCAGGTGAGGCCAACCTACAGGCCATGCAGTGGAACCATGTCCCGATGATGCCCAGGTAGGGACCAGAGTCACCAGGTCCAAATGAGGCCCAAATGGAGCATATTCACTAGGTCCAGGTGAGGCCCAGTTGAGGACCAGAGTCACCAGACCTGGTTGAGGCCCAGAGGGGTACCATAATCCCCTGGTCCAGGTGACATCCATATGCGGACCAGAGTCACCAGGTCAGGTTGATAGCCAGGGAGATCCAGAGTCATCATGTCCAGGGGAGCCTCAGGTGTGGAACAGAGTCACCAGGACCAATGATGCCCAAGTGAGGACCAGAGTAACCACGTACACGTGAGGCCCCGGTGGGGATCAGAGGCAACAGGTCCATGTGATGTAGGCTTGGGGACCATGGTCAACAGGTTTATTGAGGCCCAGGTGTGGAACACAGTAAGCAGGTCCAGTTGAGTCCCCAGTGGTGACAAGAGTCACCAGGTCCAGGTGAGGCCCGGTGGGGACCAGGATCACCAGGTACAGGGGAGGCCCTTGAAGGAACCAGAGTCAACAGTTCGACGTCAGGCGAAGGTTCCAACCAGGGTCAGCAGGTCCAAGTCAGACCAAAGTGGGTTTCACAGTCACTAGGGCACGGTGAGACCTAGAGGGGAACCAGAGTCACGTGGTCCAGGTGAGTTCCAGTTGTGGAACACAGTCACCGCGTCCCAATTTTGCCCAGTTGTGGACCATGGTCAACAGGGCCATGTGAGCCCCAGATGGGGACCGGAGTCCACAAATCCAGGTGAAGCCCAGGTGGGGACCACAGTAACTAGATCCAGAGTAGTCTCAGGTGCAGACCAGAATCACCAGGTGCAGGTGAGATGCAGGTGGCAACCACACTGACCTGGTCCCGGGGAGGGCCTGGTGGGGACCAGAGTCACGAGTTACATGAGAAGCTAGAAACACTGAAACCACCAGGTCCACATGATGTCCTTGTGGAAACGAGAATCACCAGTTACAGGTGAGGACCATTGGGGATCTGAGTCACCATGTCCAGGGGAGACCAAGGTGGGAACCAGTGTCACCATGTCCAGGTGTGGCCCAGGTGAAGACCAGAGTTAATAGGTCCGGCTGGGTCACTGTTAGTGAACAGTGTAACCATATCCTGATGCTACCCAGGTGGGTACCAGAGACTCCAGGCCCTGGTGAGTCCCAGGTGGGGCCAGAGACATGAGGTCCAGGTGAGGTCCCGATGGGAACCACAGTCACCAGGTCAGGTGAGGCCATGCTTAGAATCAGAGTCACCAGTTAAGGTGAGGCCCAGTTAGATCCAGAATCACCTGGTACAGAGAGGCCAAAGTCAGGACCAGAGTTACCAGGATCAGGTCAGTCCCAGTGGGGAATAGAGTAACCATGTCCCGATGATGCCCACGTAGAACCAGAGTCACCATGTCCAGATGAGGCGCAGGTGGGGAGCATATTCACCAGGTCCCGGTGAGGCCCAGTTGAGGACTAGAGTCACCAGGTTTGGTTGAGGCCTAGAGGGGTACCAGATTCACCTGGTCTAGGTGACATCCAGATGGGGACCAGAATCACCATGACAGGGGGAGGCCCAGAGTGGATCCAGAGTCATCATGTCCAGGTGAGGCTCAGGTGTGGAAAGAGTATCCAGGTCATAATGATCCACAGGTGAGGACCAGAATCACCAGATCTGGGTGAGGCCCAGTTAGGTTCAGAGTCACCAGTTCCAGTTGAGGCCAAGAGTCCACAGAAATCAGGTCCAGGTGGGGAAAAAAGTCAACAGGACTGGGTGAGGCCCAAAGGGGGACCATATTCACCAGGTCCAG
Organism: Canis lupus familiaris; assembly: GCF_011100685.1. Lineage (NCBI taxonomy): Eukaryota > Metazoa > Chordata > Mammalia > Carnivora > Canidae > Canis > Canis lupus. Next base: position 32,807 of record NW_023331322.1, read on the forward strand.
GTGATTCCCAGGTGGTGACCAGGGTTACCAGGTCCGGGTGAGTACCGGGAAAGGACCAGATTCACCAGGTCCAAGTGAGGCCCACGTGGGTACCTGTGACACCAGGTATGGGTGAGCCCCAGGTGGCAAGCCCAGTCACTAGTTCCAGGTGAGGCCAACCTGGAGGCCATGCAGAGGAACCGTGTCCCGGTGATGCCCAGGTAGGGACCAGAGTTACCAGGTCCAGCTGAGGCCAACCTGCAGGCCATGCAGTGGATCCATATCCCGATGATGCCCAGGTAGGGGCCAGAGTCACCAGGTCCAACTGAGTCCCAGATGGAGCATATTCACTAGGTCCAGGTGAGGCCCAGGTGAGGACCAGTGTCCCCAGACCTGGTTGAGGCCTAGAGGGTTCCCAGAGTCACCTGGTCCCGGTGACATCCAGATGGAGACCAGAGTCACCAGGTCAGGGTTAGGCCCAGAGTGGTTCCACAGTCATCATGTCCAGGTGAGGCTCAGGTGTGGAACAGAGTCACCAGGTACCAATGATGCCCAGGTGAGGACCAGAGTGACCAGGTCTGGGCGACGCGCAGATAAGATCAGAGTCACCAGGTCCAGGTGAGGCCAAGAAGGAGTCCACAGCAATCAGGTCCAGGTGGGGAACAAAGTCACCAGGACTGGGTGAGGCCCAGATGGGGAACAGATTCATTCACCAGGTCCAGGTGAGGCCCAGGTGGTGACCAGAGTCCCCGGGTCTGGGAGAGGACCAGGTACGGTCCAGATTCACCAGGTCCAAGAGGCCCACGTGGTGACCTGAGACACCAGGTATGGGTGATGCCCAGGTGGCAACCCCACTCACCAGGTCCAGGTGAGGCCAACCTGCAGGCCAGAGTCACCAGATCCAGGTGAGGCCCTAGTGGGGACAGGAGTCACCAGGTAAATGTGAGTCTACAAGTACACCACAGTCACCAGGTCCAGGTGTGGTTCATGTGGGAACTTAGTCACCAGGTCCAGGTGAGACCCAGGTGGGGACCACAGTCACCAGGTCCAGATTGAGGACAAGGTGGGGCGACCAGTGTCATCAGAACCAGTTGAGGCCAAAGTGTGGAGCAAAGTTATCATGTCCAGGTGAGACCCAGGTGTGGAACAGAGTAACAATGTCCCATTGATGCCAGGTGCGAAAACAGTCACAAGGTCCAGACGAGGCCTAAGTGAGGAGTAGATTCACCAGGTCCTGTTGAGTCCCAGTTGAAGACCAGTGTAACCAGCTCCGGGGGAGTCCCAGAGGGGGCGAGTCACCCAGTACTGGTGATATCCAGGTGGGGACCAGAGTCACCACGTCAGAGTGAGGCCCACAGGGGGACGAAAATCACTAGGTCCAGGTGAGGCGCTGATGTATAACTAAGAAACCAGGTCCCATGATGCCCGTATGAGGACCTGAATCACCAGGTCCAGTTGAGGTCCCTGTGGGAAACCGTCACGTCGTCCAGGTGAGGCCCAGGGGGAACACAGTCACCAGTTCCAGGTTAGGCCCAGGTATATAAGAGAGTATCCAGGTCCCAATGATGCCTAGATAAGGACCTGAGTCAACAGGTCCAGGAGAAGCCCAAATATGTATCAGAGTCATTGTGTTCCTGGTGAGGCCAGATGGAGACCACAGGAACCAGGTCCAGGAGAGCCCCATATGGGAACCAGAGCCACCAGATCCAGGTGAGGTCCAGGTGCGACCAGAGTCACAAGGTCCAGGTGAGGCGCAGGTGGCAACAGGATTCACCAAGTCCAGGTGAGGCCCAGGTGGCGACCAGTCACCAGATCCAGGTGAGGATCAGCTAAGGACCAGATTCACCAGGCCCAGGTGAAGCCCAAGGGGTGACCAGCTTCACCAGGTAAGGGTGAGGCCCAGAGGGGGAACCAGAGTAACCAGTTTAGTTTGAGGCCCAGAATGGGACCAGAGGTCCCTGGTCAAAGTGAGGCCCAGGTGTGGAATAGAGTATCCAGGTCCCAATGATGCCTGGGTGAGGACCAGAGTCACTAGGGCCATGTAGGCCCAAATGGGTAACAGAATCACTTGGTCCTGGTGAGGCATAGAATAAGACCATAGTCAGCAGTATCAGGTGACCCCCTTGTGGGAACCAGAGCCACTCTATCCCGCTGAGTCCCAGATCCATGTGAGGCCCACGTGAGGACCAGATTCATCAGGTCGAATTGAGGCATAGTGGGACAAGAGTCACCAGGTCTGCGTGCGGCCTAGGTGGGGCAAGATTCAGCAGTTCTGAGTTAGGTCCAAGTGGGAACGAGAGACACCAGGTCCATGTGAGGCCAAACTGAGGACCAGAGTCACGAGATCCAGGTGAGGTCCATGTTGGAAAGAGAGTCACCAGGTCCAGGACAGTTCCAGGTGGGTCCCAGAGTCACCAGATCCAGGTGAAGTCCCGGTGGGGACCAGAGTCACCAGATCCAAGTGAAGCCCAGGTGGGGACCAGAGTCACTAGGTCTAGATGAGGCCCAGGTGAGGACCAGAGTTACCAGGTACACGTGAGGCCACGGTGGGGATCAGAGGCAACAGGTCCATGTGAGGCCGGCTTGGGGACCATGGTCAACAAGTGTACTTGAGGCCCATGTGTGGAACACAGTAACCAGGTCCAGTTGAGTCCCTGGTGGTGACAAGAGTAACGAGGGTCATGAGAATCTAGAAACACTGCAGCCACCAGGTCCACATCATGTCCATGTGGGAACGAAAATCACCAGTTACAGGTGAGGAACAGGTGGGGATCCGACTCACCATGTCCAGGTGCGACCCAGGTGGGAACCAGTGTCACCATGTCCTGGTGTGCCCCAGGTGAAGACCAGAGTTATTAGGTCCTGCTGGATGAGTGTTAGTGAACAGTGTAACCATATCCTGATGCTACCCAGGTGGGTACCAGAGACACCAGGTCCAGGTGAGGCCCAGGTGTAACCGGAGACATGAGGTCCAGGTGAGGTCCTGATGGGAACCACAGTCACCAGGTCAGGTGAGGCCATGCTTAGGATCAGAGTCACCAGGTACAGGTGAGGCCCAGGTGGAGCCAGAGTCACCTGGTAAAGAAGAGGCCAAAGTCAGGACCAGAGTTACCAGGATCAGGTTAGTCCCAGTGGGTAATACAGTAACCATGTCCCAATGATGCCCAGGTAGAATCAGAGTCACCAGGTCCATCGAGGCGCAGGTGGGGAGAATATAAAGTAGGTCCAGGTGAGGCCCAGATGAGGACCAGAGTCACCAGGTCTAGTTGACGCCTAGAGGGGTACCAGATTCACCTGGTCTAGGGGACGTCCAGATGGGGACCAGAGTCACCATGTCAGGGTGAGGCCTTGAGTGAATCCAGAGTCATCATGTCCAGGTGAGGCTCAGGTGTGGAACAGAGTATCCAGGTCATAATGGTCCACAGGTGAGGACCAGAGTCAACAGATCTGGGTGAGGCCCAGATACGATCAGAGTCACCACTTCCAGGTGAGGCCAAGAAGGAGTCCACAGCAATCAGGTCCAGGTGGGGAACAAAATCACCAGGACTGGGTGAGCCCCAGATGGGGACCAGATTCACCAGGCCCAGGTGATTCCAAGGTGGTGACCAGAGTTAGCAGTTCCGGGTGAGGACCAGGTAAGGACCAGATTCACCAGGTCCAAGTGAGTCCCACGTGGGCACCTGGGTCACCAGGTATGGGTGAGGCCCAAGTGGCAACCCCACTCACCAGGTCCAGGTGAGGCCACCCTGCAGGCAATGCAGAGGAAGAGTGTCCCGATGATGCCCAGGTAGAACCACAGTTACCAGGTCCAGGTGCGGCCAACCTAAAGGCCATGCAGTGGAACCATGTCCCGATGATGCCCAGGTAGGGAGCAGAGTCACCAGGTCCAAATGAGGCCCAGATGGAGCATATTCAATAGGTCCAGGTGAGGCCCAGTTGAGGACCAGCGTCACCAGAACTGGTTGAGACCTAGAGGGGTACAAAAATCACCTGGTCCATGTGACATCCAGATGGAGACCAGAGTCACCAGGTAGGGTTAGGCCCAGAGTGGTTCCAGAGTCCAGAGCCTCATGTCCAGGTGAGGCTCAGGTGTGGAACAGAGTCACCAGGTACCAATGACGCCCAGGTGAGGACCAGAGTCACCTGGTCTGGGTGACACGCAGATAGGATCAGAGTCACCAGGTCCAGGTGAGGCCATGAAAGAGTCCACAGCAATCAGGTCAAGGTGGGGAACAAAGTCACCAGGACTCGGGGAGGCCCAGATGGGGACCAGATTCACTAGGCCCTGGTGATTCCCAGGTGGTGACCAGAGTCCCCGGGTCTGGGAGAGGACCAGGTAAAGACCAGATTCACCAGGTCCAAGAGGCCCACGTGGAGACCTGAGTCACCAGGTATGGGTGAGGCCCATGTGTCATCCCCACTAACCAGGTCCATGTGAGGCCAACCTGCAGGCCAAGTCACCCGATCCACTTGAGGCCCTAGTGGGGACTGGAGTCACCAGTTAAAAGTGATTCTACAAGAACAACACAGTCACCAGATCCTGGTGTGGTTCATGTGGGAACGAGAGTCACCAGGTCCAGGTGAGACCCAGGTGGGGACCACAGTCACCAGGTCCAGATTGAGGCCTAGGTCGGGGGGAGCAGAGTCATCAGGACCAGTTGAGGCCAAAGTGTGGAGCAAAGTTATCATGTCCATATGAGGCCCAGGTGGGGAACAGAGTAACCGTGTCCTATTGATGCCAGGTGGGAAAAGAGTCACAAGGTCCAGATGAGGCCTAAGTGAGGAGTAGATTCTCCAGGTCCTGTTGAGGCCCAGTTGAGGCCCAGTGTCCCCAGCTCCGGGTGAGTCCCAGAGGGGGACCAGAGTCACCCGGTTCTGGTGATATCCAGGTGGGGACAAGAGTCACCACGTCATGGTGAGGCCCAGAGGGGGACGAGAGTCACTAGGTCCAGATGAGGTCCCGATGTGGAAATGAGAAACCAGGTCCCATGATGCCCATATGAGGACCTGAGTCACCAGGTCCAGGTGAGTTCCCTGCGGGAACCAGTCACCCTGTCCAGGTGAGGCCCAGGTGGGACCACAGTCACCAGGTCCAGGTGAGGCCCAGGTATATAAGAGAGTATCCAGGTCCCAATGATGCCCAGGTAAGGACCAGAGACAACAGGTCCAGGAGAGGCCCAAATATGATCAGAGTCATTGTGTTCCAGGTGAGTCCAGATGGAGACCACAGAACCAGGTCCAGGAGAGCCCCATATGGGAACCAGAGCCACCAGATCCAGGAGAGGTTCAGGTGGGACCACAGTCACAAGGTCCAGGTAAGGTGCAGGTGGCAACAGGATTTACCAAGTCCAGGTGAGGCCCAGGTGGCGACCAGTCACCAGATCCAGGTGAAAACCAGCTAAGGTCCAGATTCACCACCCCCAAGTGAAGCCCACGGGGTGACTAGAGTCACCAGGTAAGGGTGAGTCCCAGAGGGGGAAGCAGAGTAACCAGTTTAGTTTGAGGCCCAGAATGGGACCAGAGGTCCCTGGTCAAAGTGAGGCCCAGTGTGGAATAGAGAATCCAGGTCCCAATGATGCCTGGGTGAGGACCAGAGTCACTATGGCCATGGAGTCCCAGATGGGGAACAGAATCACTAGGTCTTGGTGAGGCATAGAATAAGACCACAGTCAGCAGTATCAGTTGAGCCCCTTGTGGGAACCAGAGCCACTCTATCCAGCTGAGTCCCAGGTCCATGTGAGGCCCCCGTGAGGACCAGATTCATCAGGTCGAATTAAGGCATAGCTGGGGACAAGAGTCATCAGGTCTGGGCGCGGCCTAGATGGGGCAAGATTCAGTAGTTCTGAGTTAGGTCAAAGTGGGGATGAGTACACCAGGTCCAGGTGAGGCCATACTGAGGACCAGAGTCACCAGATCCAGGTGAGGTCCATGTGGGGACCAGGGTCACCAGATCCAGGTGAATTCCAGGTGGGGACCAGAGTCACCAGATCCAGGTGAAGCCCAGGTGGGGGACCAGAGTCACTAGGTCCAGATGAGGCCCAGGTGAGGACCTGAGTTACCAGGTACACGTGAGGCCCTGGTGGAGATCAGAGGCAACAGGTCCATGTGAGTCCTGCTTCGGGACCATGGTGAACAGGTCTACTTGAGGCCCAGGAGTGGAACACAGTAAGCAGGTCCAGGTGATTCCCCGGTGGTGACAAGAGTCACTACGTCCAGGTGAGGCCCAGGTGGGGACCAGGATCACCAGGACCAGGGGAGGCCCTTGAAAGACCAGAGTCAACAGTTCGAGGTCAGGCGTAGGTGGCAACCAGGGTCATCAGGTCCCAGTAAAGCCAAAGTGGGGTTCACAAGTCATTAGTGCATGGTGAGACCCAGAGTGGAACCAGAGTCACATGGTCCAGGTGAGGTCCAGTTGTGGAACACACTCACCGGGTCCCCATTTTGCCCAGTTGAGGACCGTGGTCAACAGGGCCAGGTGAGGCCCAGATGGGGACCGGAGTCCCCAAATCCAGGTGAAGCCCAGGTGGGGACCACAGTCACCAGATCCAGGGTAGTTTCAGGTGCAGACCAGAATCACGAAGTCCAGGTGAGGTGCAGGTGTCAACCACACTCACCAGGTCCCGGTGAGGCCCTGGAGGAGACAGAGTCACGAGGTACATGAGAAACTAGAAACTCTGCAGCAACCAGGTCCACATGATATCCATATGGGAACGCAAATCACCAGTTACAGGTGGAGGGCCAGGTGGGGATCCGACTCACCATGTCCAGGTGAGACCCAGGTGGGAACCAGTGTCACCATGTCCAGGTGTGGCCCTGGTGAAGACCAGAGTTAATAGGTCAGGCTGGGTCACTGTTAGTGAACAGTGTAACCGGATCCTGATGCTACCCAGGTGGGAACCAGAGACACCAGGTCCTGGTGAGGCCCAGGTTGGACCAGAGACATGAGGTCCAGGTGAGGTCCCGATGGGAATCACAGTCACCAGGTCAGGTGAGGCCATGCTTAGGATCAGAGTCACAAGTTACAGGTGAGGTCCAGGTGGAGCCAGAGTCCCCTGGTACAGAAGAGGCCAAAGTCAGGATCAGAGTTACCAGAATCAGGTCAGTCCCAGTGGGGAATACAGTATCCATTTCCCGAGGATGCCCAGGTAAAACCAGAGTCATCATGCCAAGATGCGACGCAGATGGGGGGCATATTCACTAGGTTCCGGTGAGGCCCAGTTGAGGACCAGTGTCACGAGGTCAAGTTGAGGCCTAGAGGGGTACCAGATTCACCTGGTCTAGGTGAAATCCAGATGGGGACCAGAGTCACCATGTCAGGCTGAGGCCCAGAGGGGATCCAGAGTCAACATGTCCAGGTGAGGCTCACGTGTGGAACAGTGTATCCAGTTCATAATGGTTCACAGGTGAGGACCAGAGTCACCAGATCTGGGTGAGGCCCAGTTAGTATCAGAGTCACCAGTTCCAGGTGAGCCCCAGAAGGTGTCAACAGCAATCGCACAGGAGGCACCCCCAATCACCAGGTCCAGGTGAGGACAACCTGTAGGTCATGAAGGAGAACAGAGTCCCACGGATGCCAAGGTAGGGACCAGAGTCACCAGGTCCAGAATCGGCGCAGGTGGGAGCATATTAAGTAGGTCCCTGTGAGGCCCAGTTGCGGACCAGAGTCACCAGGTCTACTTGAGGCCAAGAGGGGTACCAGATTCACCTGTTCTAGATGACATCCTGATGGGGACCATAGTCACCATGTTAGCCTCACCTGGACATGATGACTCTGGGCCAGGTCCTGGTGAGGCCCAGGTGGGACTTGAGATATGAGGTCCAGGTGAGGGTCCCGATGGGAACCACAGTCACCAGGTCAGGTGAGGCCATTCTTAGGATCAGAGTCACCAGTTACAGGTGAGGCCCATGTGGAGCGACAGTCACCTGGTACAGAAGAGGCCAAAGTCAGGATCAGAGTGACCAGGATCAGGTCAGTCCCAGTGGGGAATAGAGTAACTATGTCCCGATGATGCCAAGGTAGAATCAGAGTCACCAGGTCCAGAGAGGCGCATGTGGGGAGCATGTTCACTAGGTCCCAGTGAGGCCCATTTGAGGACCAGAGTCACCAGGTCAAGTAGAGGCCTAGAGGGGTACCAGATTCACCTGGTCTAGGTGACATCCAGATGGGGACAGAGTCACCATGTCAGGCTGAGGCCCAGAGGGGATCCAGAGTTATCATGTCCACGTGAGGCACACATGTGGAACAGAGTATCCAGGTCATAATTGTCCACAGGTGAGGACCAGAGTCACCAGGTCTGGGTGACGCGCAGACAGGATCAGAGTCACCAGTTCCAGGTGAGGCCAAGAAGGAGTCCACAGCAATCAGGTCCAGGTGGGGAACAAAGTCACCAGGACTGGGTGAGGCCCAGATGGGGACCAGATTCACCAGGTCCAGGTGAGGCGAGGTGGTGACCAGAGTCCCCGGGTCTGGGAGAGGACCAGGTAAGGACGAGATTCACCAGGTCCAAGAGGCCCACATGTGGAACTGAGTCACCAGGTATGGGTGAGGCGCAGGTGGCAACCCCACTCTCCAGTCCAGGTGAGGCCAACCTGCAGGCCAGAGTCACCAGATCCAGGTGAGTCCCTAGTGGGGACTGGAGTCACCAGGTAAATGTGAGTGTACAAGAAAACCACATTCACCAGGTCCAGGTGTGGTTCATGTGGGAACGAGAGTCACCAGTCCAGGTGAGACCCAGGTGGGGACCATAGTCACCAGGTCCAGATTGAGGCCTCGGTGGGGGGACCAGAGTCATCAGGATCATTGAGGCCAAAGTGTGGAGCAAATGTATCATGTCCAGTTGATGTCCATGTGGGGAACAGAGTAACCATATCCCATTGATGCCAAGTGAGAAAAGAGTCAGAAGGTACAGAAGAGGCCTAAATGAGGACTAGATTCACCAGGTCCTGTTGACGTCCAGTTGAGTACCAGTGTCCCCAGCTATGAGTGAGTCCCAGAGGGGGACCAGAGTCACCCGGTTCTGGTGATATCCAGGTGGGGACAAGAATAACCACGTCAGGGTGAGGCCCAGAGGGGGACGAGAATCACTAGTTTCAGGTGAGGGCCCCGTTGTGGAACTGAGAAAAAAGGTCCCATAATGCCCAAATGAGGACCCTGAGTCACCAGTTCCAGGTGGAGGCCAAGAAAGAGTCCACAGCAATCAGGTCCAGGTGGGGAACAAAGTCACCAGGACTGGGTGAGGCCCAGTTCACCCGGTCCAGGTGAGGCTCAGGTGGTGACCAGAGTCCCCAGTTCTGGGAGAGGACCAGGTAAGGACCAGATTCACCAGGTCCAAGAGGACCGCGTGGGGACCTGAGTCACCAGGTATGGGTGAGGCCCAGGTGTCAACCCCACTCACCAGGTCCAGGTGAGGCAAGCCTGCCGGCCAGAGTTACCAGATCCAAGTGAGGCCCTAGTGGGGACCGGAGTCACCAGGTAAATGTGAGTCTACAAGAACACCACAGTCACCAGATCCAGTTGTGGGTCATGTGGGAACGAGAGTCACCAGGTCCAGGTGAGACCCCCGTGGGGACCACAGTCATCAGGTACAGATTGAGGCCTAGGTGGGGGGGAAAGAGTCATCAGGACCAGTTGAGGCCAAGTGTGGAGCAAAGTTCTCATGTCCAGGTGAGGCCCAGGTGGGGAACAGAGTTACCATGTCCCATTGGTGCCAGGTGGGAAAAGACTCACAAGGTCCAGACGAGGCCTAAGTGAGGAGTAGAATCACCAGGTCCTGTGGAGCCTCAGCAGAGGACCAGTGTCCAAAGCTCCGGGTGACTCCCAGAGGGGGAACAGAGTCACCTGGTTCTGGTGATATCTAGGTGGGAACCAGAGTCAGCACGTCAGGGTGAGGCCCAGAGGGGGACGAGAATCACTAGGTTCAGGGGAGGCCCCGATGTGGAACTGAGAAACCAGGTTCCATGATGGCCACATGAGGACCTGAGTCACCAGGTCCAGGTGAGGTCCTGTGGGAACCAGTCACCTCGTCCAGGTGAGGCCAGGTGGGACCACTGTCACCAGTTCCAGGTGAGGCCCAGGTATATAATGAGTATCCAGGTCCCAATGATGCCCAAGTAAGGACCAGAGTCAACAGGTCCAGCAGAGGCCCAAATATGGATCAGAGTCATTTTGTTCCAGTTGAAGCCTGATGGAGACCACAGGAACCAGGTCCAAGAGAGCCCCATATGGGAACCAGCCACCAGATCCAGGTGACGTCCAGGTGGGACCAGAGTCACAAGGTCCAGATGAGGCGCAGGTGGCAACAGGATTCACCAAGTCCAGGTGAGGACCAGGTGGCGACCAGTCACCAGATCCAAGTGAGGACAAGCTAAGGACCAGATTCACCAGGCCAAAATGAAGCCAAAAGGGTGACCAGAGTCACCAGTTAAGGGTGATTCCCAGAGGGAGAACCACAGTAACAGTTTAGTTTGAGGCCCAGAATGTGACCAGAGGTCCCTAGTCAGAGTGAGGCCCAGGTGTGGAATAGTGTATCCAGGTCCCAATGATGCCTGTGAGGACCAGAGTCACTAGGGCCAGGCAGGCCCAGATGGGGAACAGAATCACTAGGTCCTGGTGAGGCATAGAATAAGACACAGTCAGCAGTATCATTTGAGTCCCTTGCGGGAACCAGAGCCACTCTATCCAGCTGAGTCCCAGGTGATGTGAGGCTCACGTAAGGACCGATTCATTAGGTCGAAATGAGGCATACCTGGGACAAGAGTCACCAGGTATGGGTGCGGCCTAGGTGGGGCAATTTCAGCAGTTCTGAGTTAGGTCAAAGTGGGGACGAGAGACGCCAGGTCCAGGTGAGGCCAAACTGAGGACCAGAGTCACCAGATCCATGTGAGGCCCATGTTGGAAAGAGAGTCACCAGGTCCAAGAGAGGTCCAGGTGGGGACCAGAGTCACCAGATCCAGGGGAAGTCCAGGTGGGCACCAGAGTCACCAGATCCAGGTGAAGCCCAGGTGGGGACAAGAGTCACTAGGTCCAGATGAGGCCCAGGTGAGGACCGAGTTACCAGGTACATGAGGCCCCGGTGGGGATCAGAGGCAACAGGTCATGTGAGGCCGGCTTGGGGACCATGGTCAACAGGTCTACTTGAGGCCCTGGTGTGGAATACAGAAAGCAGATCCAGGTGAGTCCCCGGTGGTGACAAGAGTCACCACGTACAGGTGAGTCCCAGGTGGGGACAGGATCACCAGGCACAGGGGAGGCCCTTGAAAGAACCAGAGTCAACAGGTCGAAGTCAAGCGCAGGTGCCATCCAGGGTCAACAGGTCAAGTCAGGCCAGTGGGTTCACAGTCATTAGGGCACGGTGAGACCCAGAGGGGGACCAGAGTCACCTGGCCAGGTGAGGTCCATTTGTGGAACACAGTCACCGGGCCCCAATTTTGCAGGATGAGGATCATGATCAACAAGGCCAGGTGAGGCCCAGATGGGGACCGGAGTCCCCAAATCCTGGTGAAGACAGGGGGGGACCACAGTCACCAGATTCCAGGGTAGTCTCAGGTGCAGACCAGAATCACCAGGTCCAGGTGTTGTGCAGGTGGCAACCACACTCACCAGGTACCGTTGAGGCCCTGGTGGGGACCAGAGTCGAGGTACATGAGAAGCTAGAAACACTGCAGCCACCAGGTCCACATGATGTCCATGTGGGAACGAGAATCACCAGTTACAGGTGAGGACCAGGTGG
>NW_023331323.1:0-43274 GCF_011100685.1 Canis lupus familiaris
AACACTGTATAACAAAGAAAAAAAAACTATAGTGCTACTAGGTGATCTTATCTTTTCCTTATACAAATCAGGAGAATTTTAAACCACATACAATTAAAGGATACTCCTTCATATTGCGGCTTAGTAACCACTCAATCTATGTAGAATTTCCCCCCTGCTTGACGTGTTAGCCCTTCTAGAAATTTGTTTTTGAGTGTGGTAGGTCACAGACTTTTCAGCCTTGAAAACCTGTGAGAAACAGAGATCCCACCCCAGATTAACACTGCAAATAGATATCAGATCAGGAAAAAAAAAATCTCAGTGGATATCCATGATGTGGTTGATGGGATCCACTTCCAGCAGTATCTTGTTTCCTGTGCATTGAGAATCTATAAGAAATTTAACTCTACTCCAGAAGCTTTTAAGTCCTATCCCATGTTTGGGAAAAGCCTGAACTCACCAGAAGTTTGGGAATTGTCAGAGGCCTCTGTGGTTTCCAACTTTCACTCCAGCCCCAAATGTTTGCTGAGGTTTCTGTTTGTTTTCATTTTTGTTTTCCATCTAGAAGAGTCTTTCTAACACAGAAGACCAGATTCTTACCCAGCGTGATTTGGAAAATGTCCTCAGGGGAAAAAACAAACAACAAACAAACAAAACAACAAACTACAGATCATTAGGCAAACCTAAAATGACTTTTGTTCTCTTATTTATTTCACCTAATCCTTATCCATTCCTCACCTATGTGATACCTGTACTCATAAAATTTTGTAAACTTCTCCTACTCTTGCCATAGGATTCTTGGCTAGCTGAAAATTACTACTAAATCATTTACTATTTTACTTGAAAAAATACTGTCTGTACTGTTGGGTGTGATACTTCGTAAACACAGACTAGATTTTGCTAACTGGAAGATAGTACTTCAATTTCACGTTGGTTTTACACTGAAATGTATAAATATTTTAGCGCAAATATTTTCATTGACTTATACCACAGGCCTTCACCTGGCAAGAGCCTTTCCCCTTGGACTGGAAGTTATACTATTGGCTCCTCAGGTTCTCAGGTCTTCAGACTCAGACTAAATTACAAAACCATCAACTTTCCTGGTTCTCCAGTTTGCAGACAGCAGATTGTGGGATTTCTCAGCCTCCCTAATGCTGTGAGCCAAGGCCTATAATAAATCTTCTCATGTATATATATATCACATTGGTTCTGTTTCTCTGGAGAACCCTGAGGAATATACCCTACATCTAGATAGATTTTAAATTTTCAAAATAAAAAGTATAATCATTTGAATTTCATAATTTAATTTTTTGCCTCCTACATTGACTTTGTGAGCATAAATTTTAATGACATGTATTTGAATTCCCTTTAATTAAATCTTCAAAGCTAAAGTTTTTTTATACTCCATTTCTTGAACATTTAAGTTTAAGATCTCTAATGGATTTTGAATTCGAATTAAAAAGAGAATTTCTTACAAGGAAGACTTCTTTAAAAAACTACTCCAGTAGGGATGAGAGGCCAGAGTGAGTGTGAACTCAACTCCACTGAAAGAAAGTGATAATGGGTTTTTAAGAGCTGGAGTGGAGAGTAGGAGAGTCACAAACTGCAGTGTTTGCTGTTCAGCCCCACTCAAAAAAAAAAAAAAAAAAAAGTAAAGTTTCTTCTATCTTCATGAAAGGAAATAGTTGTACCACAAGGATCAGGACACACTCTGAAGTCAGGCCCCTACCCTCCACAGAGATGAGGAGGTATCTATCTGCTTTGAGGATTACATTTCAAAGAGATGACTTTAAAGCCCTAGAGAAAGAATTTTGGTTGTAAAACTGGCAAAAGAATTATTATTTCTTTAATTTCCATCTCAAAGTGGAAGAGAAAGAATTTACAATTATAACTCTCCTAAAGTAAATGCTCTCAGGAAATGGAGATGGGGGAGGAGGGGTGGCTAGAGGCAGGAGGAAGCCTATCAAAAATTTGGTTAAACTGAGGAAAACTTTAAAATTATCTTGGCACCTCTCATTAGATTATCCTAGCCACAAGTAATTTTCTATGTTACTTCTTAGCATTTATAATTAATCTTTATTGCTGCTAAACATTTTTCTATCATATATTAGTAACATCATTTTTTTTGGAACAATTCCTTACTGTTGGATCATTTGCTTGATTTTTGTCCTTTGTTTTTAAAAAATCCTATATGTGCATTGAACTCTCATCCATTTCTTAGAAAATTTGTCTTTGTAAGTAGCCCTGCTTAATATATACCTCCATGTATTGGAGCCTGTAGAAAATGATCCCACCTCTAACTTATGGGTGATTAGATAGAATGAATCTAACTGAAGACTTTCACCCACAGGCTGTAAAATAACTCTGCTTTCTTAATCTAGAGTGAGTGATGGACTACTCCAGGATTCCTCTCTTGATTTAGAATTAGGACAATGAAAAGGTGTTGACACTTAGATTTAGAATTAGGACAATGAAAAGGTGTTGACACTTAATTGTGAGGATCTATCCCAGACTCAAAAGTTGGGAAGCCATTCTGAGCCTGGAGAGAAAGCTTGGAATATTTATATTAAAAAAGGAAGCATTTGGGGGTAAATAATATATGAGAAAAGAGGGGAAAAATTAAAAGGAAATTTTGGTTTATTTTGAATTTTTCCTGAAGCCTGGTTTTATGTTTTTACATGTTTGGTTTTATATTATTTTATTTATTTTTTTAAATTTAATTTAAAATAACTTTTCTCTCTATATTTTGCATTATTTGGCCATGAAAAAAAGTTCTTTAACATGTGTTTTAAACAAATGTAGATGTATTTTCCCACAAAATGATTCCTAATCTTTTTTTTTCAGAGAGATAACAATGAAGTTAATGGTGAACTGTATGTGTGACTAAAAATAATTCTAAGTTTACCTTGATTATCTTAATAACAAATAAATCAAATTTCCAGGCCTATAATTTATGTCGAGTGAGAGACTTGCTTAAAATCAAAAGCACTTTCCACATTTACTATTTTTAAAAATAATAATGCAATTTGTTTTCACAACTAATTCATATAGCTGCATGCACTCTTAATAATTATGACTTGTATCTGTAACAGAAAATTATATTCAACTTAGCACATCTTTGGAGTGCATCAAATGATAGTGACTATCTTAAGTTTATCTAATTATATTTGACTTGTGCAGATTTATTTACAGAGGCAATTGAAAGCAAATTTTAAACCCATTGGAAAAATAGAAACACATTTGCAGATTGATCAGCACAAACGAAAGTAAAATACACTCTCCCAAGGATATAATCCCACAGGGAGTTCTCAAAATTTTTATTTCAGTTGAAAAAAAAATAAAGCATATTCATAAAGTGAAATGATCTTTTGAAGATGAAATTTTTCATGGTTTTAATTTGGGGAATGAGATGAGGCTTCTCAAAGAACATTGTCAAATTCCCTGCGATGGGCTCCGGCAACCTGTCATCTTTAGTTGTACCTCCGTACTCTACTTCCACTAATTTAATGATGTGTTTGAAGTGAAGCACACTTTCAAATTGGCAGGATGTCAGGCAGGTTTGAAAATAACTCTTATTAGCAGAGACAGCCTAAGCTGGCCAGCAGGTGTTGTTATCAGTGTCCTACGATTTTGCTGTGTTTATTAGATTATTACTGAGAGATGGGGCTAAACAAAACTTAACATTGCAAATTTCAGTCTCTCCTTTTAAAACACTTAATTGAAAAGGGTCTGAAGGTTCACAGAAACAAATGTGCTCTCGCTAATAATCTCCTTACAATATACTCATTAGTGTTCTAGGAATACAAATTCGGCCTGCTACATGTTTGCTCTCCCACCAAATGGTGGAAATGACAATCAGGAGCTGATTAGAAAATCACATTTGGAGTACAAAAAGCAAACTGCCTGAAATCTCCACAGTTTTGCAGTCTTTGCAGTGGAAAATATGTTCCATAGTCAGGGTCATGACTGAAGTCAAGTACTTGAGGTGCTAGTTATTGATTCTAAAGAGGTTTCTAGTTTTTCTACTGACTTTTTTATGGCTTGACAACTCCTACAAAAGCACCCAATGAACCAATTTGGCCTTTTTCCAGGTACCTCCATTTATTGCTCTGCATAACAAGCCTTCCTTATGAAACAACCTTAGAGTATTGAGCTGTTAGCTGGTTTGTTTTTTTTTTTTTTTTTTTGCATATGTATATAGTAGAAGTCATAGCTATGTCTGGAAAAGGCTGGATTTTCTAAGTCATTTTGTTTATTCCCCTCCTAATAATATGAAGAACAGTGTTCCTGGCATTTTTCCAAATAAGATGAAATATCATTGATAAAGAATCAAAGCACCTTTCAAGTATTTCAATTGAAGTAAAGTTTGATTAAATTCACAGCTGTAAATGATTGTAATTGGTATCATTTATTGAGACTTTGTTGCATGGGAGAAAATGAACAAAAATTTTATGTGTAATTGAACTATATTTCCACAATTATCATAAGGATCAGAATTAATTATCAACATGACAGAGAGATAGTTTTTATTTAGAAAGGTTAAATAATTTCTCAATGTCACACAATCGATAAAATATGTAATGTTGGTTCTAATCTTTATCTGACTTGAAAACTGTTGATCTTAATCATTGTGCTATGCTGTGTGTGTCCAGATATATTGGGAAAATGTAAGGGAGGTGTGGGATAATGGACAGTTCTGTGATAGATTTCAACAAATTAGGAATGAGTAGATACTAGAATATTCTCTCATTTCCAATTGCATCTTAAATAACAGATATGGCATCAAGGGATAGGAACTTAGATATTAGAATTTTAAAATAGAATCATTCTTGGATATCAAGCAGAATAACTGCCTTTCCACAGATAAAGTAATGGTCAGGTAAGGTTATGACCAGATGACCAAAAGGAAACAAGTAAGACCATCCACTCATCCTGACTGCTCTGACATACTACCTTCTAGCACATTCTACAGGAAACTTAAGTAGACAAAATTGTATCACTGAACTGAGAAGAAAAGTTGGTACTTTAGAATTTATGAGACAGAATATCAAAAAACAAATAAGCAAACAAACAAAACCAGAGCTGTGCAGAAAAGGAGTTCCTGAATCCAACCAGAGTCTTGTAAGTCTAGTTAGACACCTATTTGCACACACATAGGGCAAGACTGTAGGATCAGGCAAAGTACAATAACCAACGAGATAAAATGACATTCCAGATGCTGTAAAAGTTGAGGCTGGATTTCTGAAAACAAGCATGAGATATCTGGCTGAACATACTACAGAAATTAAGGAAGGAATAAATTAAATAAACCTTATTTCTGGATACGTCTGTGAGGGTGTTTCAGGATGAGATCAGCATTTAAATTGGTGGACTCTGTAGAGGAAATTATCCTTCCCAATGTGTTGGGCATCATCTAATCCACTGAGAGCCTCAATAGAACAAAAGGCAGAGGAAGGAGGAATTTGCTCCATTTTTCCTGCCTGTATGCTGCACTGGTACATCTTCTCTCATCTTTTGCCTTTGGACTGGAATTTAATCATTAGACCTCTTGAATCTCCAGCCTTCAGGTTTGAACTGAAATGCTCCACTATCTTCCCCGAATCTCTAACTTACAGATAAGAGCTTGTGGAATTTCTTAACCTACACAATTAGGTAAATCAATTTCTCATAATGATCCCCACCTCAGTAGATGATAGATAGATGATACATGATAGATAGATAGATAGATAGATAGATAGATAGATAGATAGATAGATGATAGATAGATAATAGATAGATGATAGATAGATAGATCTTTATCTATCTCTCCTTTTGCTTCTGTTTACCAGGAGAACCCTGATTAATCAATACAACAGCTTTATTCATAATTACTCAGACTTAGAAGCAACCAAGATGTCCATCAAGGAAAATGGACAAATGAACTTTGGTACACCCAGACAATGCAACATTATTCAGCACTGAAAATAACTGAATTATCAGGCTATGAGAGGACATGAAGGAAACTTAAATGCATATTACTAAGTGAAAGAAACCAATCATAAAGACTAGATACTGTTTGCACCCACGCAACATTGTAGAGAAGGTAACACTATGGAGGAAATAGAACGATTTATGGTAACCAGGATATTTAGAGCAATAAAACTACTTTGTGTGATTCTATAGTGGTGGGTGCATTTGTCCAATCCCACAGAATGTATAAAACCAAAAGTGAACCCTAACTCAAAATATGGACTCTGAGTGATAATTATGAGTCCATGTAGGTCTACCAGCTGACCTTGGGGTCAGGAGATATATTCCCCTCAAGTCTGAAACTGTCATTGCCTTCACGTAGTGTTTGGCACATAGCTTGCTAGCATCCAGCATTTTTTTGTGAACCGATTCAATGATATATTCTGTGGTCCTGAAAATACAAGATAGGAGAAGGCTAAATTAAAGACAACAGTGTGGGGGATCCCTGGGTGGCGCAGCGGTTTGGCGCCTGCCTTTGGCCCAGGGCGCGATCCTGGAGACCCGGGATCGAATCCCACATCGGGCTCCCGGTGCATGGAGCCTGCTTCTCCCTCTGCCTATGTCTCTGCCTCTCTCTCTCTCTCTATCATAAATAAATAAATAAATAAATAAATAAATAAATAAATAAATAAATAAATAAATAAATAAAAAAGACAACAGTGTGGAATGGATTTCAGGAAAAGCTTCAAATAGAAAATAAGTTTTGAGCTAGGCCATGAGTGCAATTAGATGACTATATGCTCACATCGTATTTTACTCCAGAATTTTACAATGTAAAAATACTCTCTTCCATTGGATTCACTGAAACCACACTCCCCTTATTTTTCTACCATAATTATGAACACTTTTCTTCAGTCATTTTAACTTTCACATGCTTCTCTCTTTAGCCTTTAAATATGTAGATTTTCATTCTCATTCTGAGGCCCTCTCAAGTACTTCACATTCTGTTCTCTCCACCACTGGCCAAGATTTAGATTCTTCATTAATCCCTCAGCCTCCTCTCTAGTTACTGAAGTATTCTCTGCACTTCAGTGAGAGCAATCATCTCAAATTTCAACTTTGATTATTCTTACCCCTATTTAAAAACATTTAATAACTTCCATTTGCCCTTTGCATCAACATAAAAATAGTGATAATTGTAAGAATAGTCTAACATAATCTCTCTTAAACCTCATTTGATTCCCACCCTGCCTCACCTACATACCAACACCTTCCTATTCTATTGCCACAGACTCTCATTTTATCATGTACCTCTCTATAAATGTCCTTAATAGAATGAATCATAGGTTGGTATTTAAATATATATATATATTTTTTTTTTCATAGGTTGGTATTTAAATATATATATATATATATATATATATATATATATATATAAACTTGGTTTTAAAAAGTAAATAAACTTATTTGGGTCTTCAAGAAAGAGTAAATTACATAGTGTTTCCCGTAGAAACATTTTGGAATAGTATAAAATGGATTTAAATGATCAGTGTAATTCTAAGGTATAGTGTGCCTGTGATTGAAACCTAGTTCTTAACTTTATAAAAACTCTGTAATGTTTTTTTTTTATTTTCATCCAATCTGCTCAATACCATTCCATAATATGAACTAAATATTAAAATATAAGAGATGAAACACTCTCTTCTCTACTCCTGCAAGCAATGACCCTTCCACCCTGCCCAGTGAATGTCACTTTTAATAGTTAGAAACACACTGCTTTTTTCTCATTAAGTTATTCCTCAACCAGAAACTTTTTTGAGGTACATAGGAGGTCTCTATGGGAGCCAACAGGAGAGCTTTTAATTGGCTTTCAAGAATTGCAATAAACAGCCTTTAAGATATTTCAGATACTAACGGAAAATGCTAAAGACGTTTAGAAAAAGCTTTGAATTTAGTTAAAGTCAGACCTGAATGAAAACATTGATATGTGTTGTGTTGCAAAAAAAGTACCCACAGAATCTATAAACAAGGCATTTCCTTTCCTTTCAAGAGGTAATTAGACAATTGTCAAGTAATGCCATGAAAGCAAAGCCTAGTATAAAGTAGGTGTTCAATTCATGTTTGAATAAATACAACATGGACATTCTTATTTCCATGTCTCCTACTCATGCTTTTCCCATTCATGGATAACCTTGGTGCTTTGATTTCAACATATCAAACATATTGAATGTTGCAATCGGTACAGTATTACCCCCCTTACCCTCCCACCCCCAGGGACAAATGTCTTTACATGTGATAAACAGAGTAGATAGAAAGCCTCTTCAGATTTTAAATGGCACGAAGTCATTTGGTCTCCTTGCCCCATCTCAGTGGTAAAGCCTATCCTCAAGTGCTGTGTTTACATCAAATATATTATAAACATACACACATATTCATATACATATATATACATACATTAAAGTGTATACATATATACATTAAAAATGACATCTTATTACATTGCTATTCTCTATGTGGTATTTGTAAGAAATGAATATTGGAGCAGGTCCCTCTAGCCCTGATTCCCCATGGCAGGCATATGGTTGTAGGCCTGTAGAGGCTTCCAAGCCACTGTCTCTGCTACTTACTAAGTATGAGCATAGGCTATTGGCCCCATGTTTAGACAACTCACACCACTACTGTCCTCCTGGCCTTGATGGTTTTCACCCATCCTTCCCCTTATTCTCATTCATTACATGGTCTTCCTTCCCATAAGTTTCTCACACCTTCCTAGAATCAGTTATACAAAAAGACTCCTCATGCTCTCTACTCTGGCTGCCTTCTTTAATCCCTGGCTAGGAACCTGGAATTAATTTGACAGGTGAAAGGAGGACTGTAGGGATGGTTTTTCTTTAGACCATGGGTTGGCAAACTATGGTCTATTGGCCAAATCTAACCCACCTCCTGTTTTTGTATAGCCTATGCAGTTAGAATATTGTTTTTACCTGCTTAAATTATTGAAAAAAAAATCAAAGAATGATATTTTGTGAAATGTGAAATTATATGAAATTCAGAATTTAATCCTTTCAGTTCCCTTTTGTAGGGAGGAAGACGCCAGTCTGTAAGGGCAGCCTATTCAGATGAAATTTTGTTCAGCCGTCTGTCTCCTGCTATGTGAAGGGATCACAGCTAGCCAGAGAATGTTGCTGGAGCAAGGTGAAATCACCTTCTATAGGGTAGGGGCCAAGCTCTGGAGAGCATTGAGATGTAAACTCAGGGCTACACAGTTCTGAATGTTAGGAAGGGGTTTTCAGACCTAGTGTTCGCTTTCTGCTAAGATAGGCAGTGTTTCACTGTGCCAGAGTACAACTTTTTACAGATTATTAATAAAGTTATATATGTTTCATTGTTAAAAGAAATGCTTCACAGTTCTGCATTTTATCTTTAGATCTATGATTTAGGTTATTTTCTTGAAGTATGTATGATCTATGTCTAGGTACTTTGGTTCTTGTTGCATATCAATATCAAATTGTCCTAGAACAATTTGCTAAAAAGACTTTTCTTTCTCTGTTGAATGGCCTTTATGGCTCTGTCAATAATCAGCTAATTATATTTGTGCAAGACTATATCTGAACTGTCTATACTGTTCCATTGACCTATGCTTCTTTTGCTAGTACATCATTGCCTTGATTACCGTAGCTTTATAATTAGTCTTAAAATTGATACTGTGAGTCCTCCAACACGGATCTTCTTCACTGTTTTGATGGTAATTTTAGGTTCTTCGCATTTCCATTTACACTTTGGAATCAGTTTACCAATATCAATAATACATCTTGCTAGTATTTTGATTTGAATTGTATTGAATCCATAGATCAAGTTGGGATGCACTGGCATTTTAACAATATTGAGCCTTCCAATCAATGAACAAAGATTATCTTTCCATTTATTTAGATCTTCTTTAATGATTTACATCCATGTTTTATTGTTTTCTACATGCAGATCTTAGACATATTTTGTTATATTTATACCCAAGAACATCATTTTTTGTTATTCTGGACAATTAAGTCAATTTTTACATAGATAATCATGTCATTTGAGAAGGAAAATTCTGCTATTTTATTATATTTATATTCCCACCCGCATACATTTCTTTTCTTGTATAATTGAACTAAATAGGGCTTCCCTGGGTGATGTGGAATAAGAGTAGTGAGAGAAGAAGGCTTGGAGTTTAGAGAGGGGGCACCCAGTCTCTTACCATTATGTATTATGTTGGCTGTTGGTCTCTCATAGATATTTTTATGAAGTTGAGAAATTTCCTATTTTTTCTAGGTTATTTTATCATGAATTGCAGTTGTACTTTTTCAAATGAGTTTTCCACATCAATTAATGTGATCATATGATTTTTCTATTCAGCCTGTTGATATGCTGGGTTACATTAATTGATTTTTCAAATATTGAACCAGTTTATATATCTGGAATACATTATTTTTAAGAGCTTGAAACCAACAGTGCATTCTCACATTTATATCTATTAAAATTACTGCAAGCCTAAATCTCTAAAATGTTTTAGTTCTTTATACATTTTTTAAAATATTTTATTTATTTATTTATTTTAGAGAGGGAAAGAGAGAGAGTGGAGAAAGAGAATGGAGAGAGAGAAAGCATGCAAGCAAGCAAGGGCAGGAGCAGAGAGTGAGGGAAAGGGATGACTTTGCTTTGTACAGCGAGAGGAGCCCAAAGTGGGACTTCATCTCAGGACCATCAGGACATGAGTTGAAACTGAGTCAGATGCTTAACTGACTGAGCCACCTAGGTGCCCCTAGTTTTTTATATATATTTTTTTACTATCAAATGCATATCACGTCTCTTAGAGCTTTATGTATATGTCCTCTATAGCCTGCTAAGTTATGTTGAGTTGGACAAATGCTAAGAAAAACCTGATCTCATATTCAGAAATTCTTCTTCAGAATGCTATCAGTTAGTAAGATTATTTTTTGTTTGTTTTTCTTTTGGGGGGGTATAGTTTTTGTTGATTGTTAGGTATGTGAACTTAAAGAATTGTACCCCATCTAAACTCTAATACATATAAAAATAAATTTGGTACATATTAAGGATTATATTAATAGTAAATGCAGATACTAATATTTATAAATTAGTTTATAATTTTTTAATAGTCTTGGACATAACTCCCCATCCTTTGGTTTATTTACAGTGATACCTGAATAGAAGTTCACAATTCTTTGACATCACCGAGCACTCTCTAGGCAATTTCTTTTATCTCTCAATGAAAGAAATAGAATTAATTTCATAAGATGTATTCTTTAGAATGCTTATGAATCCTTAGGAGCCTTGTATCTCTGATATGCTATTTATGTTTTCTGATCTATGTCTTTGGTAATCTATATCTAGGACTGAAATTAAAATCACCAGTCTAATGAGGTCAATGTGTTCTAGGGCAGGAGGGAGTTTTATATGCCCAAGTCTTTTGACTTTCTGAACACTGATTTCTAACGTTTTGCTGAATCTGCTCAAATGACTCAAGGAGAGAACTCTATAAAGAGATTTTTGTTATGAATGACATACGGACTATAGGAAAGGGGCCATCTCAGATGCCAAGACAAGAAATTAGTGGAACATTTTCTCTTTTGAACGTTTTAATTATTCTGGCAGAGAGATCATTGTTATTATCACCAATATAATGTTCAAGGAATCAGTAAAACTACTAGAAGGGGTAGATAAAGATTCCCCCATTTCACCTTTATTAACCTTTTTTCCTTTTCTATCTCTTGAGAAATCACATATTTTAATGAGTGCTATTTTACTATTGATTATTATCATGGCAATAAAATTGTCTTTTATTTCAGATTCATGCTGAAATAATTAACTAGATTTTTCTTTTTCTTACTTTGTATTTTCAAGTCTCATATGGGATACTTTTTTTTTTTTTTTTTTGCCTCTGTCCCCACTGGCAATCAACCAATGACCCAGACCAGATCTTAACCACTATCTTCTATTTTTAAAGGCACTACTAAAGGCAACACAAAATATTTTGATATTTTAGTCCAAAATAGTCATATTGATCATATGGCAGTGCTTTTTTAACTAATAAATTATTGTATATCTCAAGCCATGTAGCCAAAAGACAAGACAAGAGCAAAGACTAGAAAGGTGTTTATAGTTGCAGCAGCTAGATTTGCGTGTCAGTCTGCTTGGATGGATTTCAATCTGTAGTATTTTCATTTCTGTATTAAAATAAAGATGATATCAAGAAATTTGAAAATATATATATAATTGCACCTAAGCATTTACTTTCAGAAAATTATCAAGATAGCTATGGAATAGAATATGCAAAAATCCCCTATGTTGCTATTTAAATTATTTTGTAGAAAAAATACATTACGTATGAAAAAAGAGATTTACTACCTTTTTATCCATTCCATACTTCAATAATATCCTTATTTTTTTACACTTTTAAGGGGAAAGACTCTAAAAATAGTGGGGAACGGGTGGGAAAGAAAGGAAAGAAAGGTTGTGAGCTGTCCTCCCTTCAGTATGATCTCTTTGTGACTAGGGTTTTCTGGAGATGTAATGTGTGAAATATTTAAGATTTGAAGTAGATATTTTTTGCTTAATCTGACACTGTTTTAAGCATAGGCAAAGGATTTAAACCATTTGAATGAAATTGTCTGTGTCTAATACACTACATCTTTCCCATAAAAGTCTTATTTTTGTTCACTTAATATGCCCAGAATGTAACTAGGCTGCACTTGGTATCTGTGAAATGTCATTTCTTGTCAATTTTGGCTTCTTTGCCAGAGGAGAAATTACTATTTTCTTATCCTAGGACTAGATGCCATTTTGACATATTTTTAATGTAAATGCCATTTATCTACTCCCATATATTTCAAAATAAGAAATTATAAAAGAAAGCCTCTCCCAACATCCCACTCCATCACACTCCTGTTCCTAAGCCAACCTTGCACTTTCTACTCTGCCAAAAGTTATTCTTTGAAACCAAATTCCAGTTTCAACCAATTCATTCATGCAGTATTCTCTCATTGTATATTTGGCTCATTTATTTTTGTCAGTTGGTAAAACCTGAAATTGTACCATAGTTGCTCTATATTTCCTCAATCTACTCCTCTAAAATTTTCTCTTTCTTTTGCTATGCTTATCTTGTCTTTCCCTTTCTTCACTTATTTCAGGTATACTTTGATAACACTTTTCTGCACTGATGTTCAGGTAATCGTAGTAGACTTTTAAAGAGTGTTATATAACTTTGGTTGTAGATGCTAGTTATCTAATATATTTATAGTATTGAGTACCTATGATTTGTGCCATATTTATGATTGTCAGCTAAAAATTAATATCAGGTTCTAGGTTGACAATATGAATGATGGTAAATCACTTTTTTTTTTTTTTTTTTTTTTTTTTTTTGCAGGCAGTGATTGATATAAGCATTCTAGGTAAAGAAATATTTGCCTGGTGTGGCCTCTTTTCTTCATTTCTCCTTGCCCATTAGCATTTCTCAAAATTGCCTCTTGAAACACCATCCCTCATTGATTGTCTCTCTTCTGATTTTTGCATGGTTGAATGTCAAAAAGATTGCCATCTTTCTATGAGGACATTAGTTTTGTGATTGTACTTTCAGATTAAAATTTGTGTGCATTTCTTAGGTATGCATTATTTCTTAATTTCCCTAACTTGTAAAGATATGATGGATTCAGTCGTCCTCTATAATTCTGACATCCTACTATTATACTTGGATCCTAAATAAATCTTCAGTTATTCCCTTGAATGGTATGCCATAGACAAGAACCAGCACTTCAACTATTACAAATACTACCAGAAATTTCCTAAACTAGCTTCTAATAGCATTCACTTCTTTCTTTCTTTCTTTCTTTCTTTCTTTCTTTCTTTCTTTCTTTCTTTCTTGCTTTCCTTCCTTCCTTCTTTCTTTTTCTTTCTTTCTTTCTTTCTTTCTTTCTTTCTTTCTTTCTTTCTTTCTTTTTCTTCTTCTTCTTCTTCTTCTTCTTCTTCTTCTTCTTCTTTTTCTTCTTCTTCTTCTTCTTCTTTTTCTTCTTCTTCTTTTCTTTCTTTCTTTCTTTCTTTCTTTCTTTCTTTCTCTTCTTTCTTTCTTTCTTTCTTTCTTTCTTTCTTTCTTTCTTTCTTTCTTTCTTTCTTTCTTTCTCTTATTTTTTAAATAATATTTACTTCTTTCTGTTACCTGGCCATCTAATGCAACCTACCTGGATCTTTATTCTTCATACTTTCAGCATTCAAGACACTAAGTTTGGACCTTCACTATCCTTCCATTTTTAACATCAAATGTAAAATATTATGTGTTTTTAACCCCAATAAATCCTAAAATAAATTAACTGTTTGCCAGAATTTCTCTAATATCTTTTCTTCCCATGAACCACAATGGAATTAAGCAGGAATTTAATCATATTTGTTCTATTATCAAAGGGGAAAAACATAAGGCTTATTTCTCAGAAATATGGCAGAAGAAATTTTGAGATTTTTGTTTACTTGTTTTACAGCAACTAGATAAACATTTACCAAAATTTATTTCAGAAAATATAGATTGTGGTGTTTTGAAATGCTCAAGAATTTGCTGTCACACTAACTTGATCTTGACTCCAAGGTGGTTATTGATACCTGAATTAAAGGAAGGAAAAGCATGCAAAGTGAGCTTACCAAAAGACATTTTTTTTTTTTTCAGGGGTCTTTTTCATCATTTCAGTCTTGCCTAGCTGGCTCCATACTGATGAATTCATGGGCTGAGATATTTGGCTGGAGTCTTCTTGAGATGATATTTCAGAATTCTTTCACCTAAGTTCTTTCTTTAACCTATTAGCAGCATGTCATCTATAACTGTCTGTAGGCAAATAATTGTTTTGATCTCTGCAAGAGCTTTCTATTTTTATTTTTCTTCTCTTGTTAATATGCCATGTATGTGTTTTCTTAACTTTGAAAGTCATCCAACTCCATCATTAAGGCTATTCACAGGCTTATAAACAGTAAATTATTAATGTACATATAAACCCAAAGCAGTATTGTATTTTTACATTTTTAATTGAGGTCTAAGGATTATTTGATCATTTTAAATAATTATATTAAGTGTAATAAAACTTGTAAAGTATTAATACTGATAAATTCCAATGTTATGCAAATGTGTTAAAAAGTTACAATGTTAGTCTTATGTATACAAAGCAATGCATTCACTTTATTGATAATAATATAGGAAGTCTAGCTAAGGAAATGACAGCTAAGTATTTTCTTAAGACTTCATCTATATTTCTCAGAATTACTTAAAATATTTATAATATAAAGACCTACCAGACCTCAAAAGATAGCAATTTGGATTTCAAAAAAACTTTAGAATTCTAATACCAGGATTAAAATAATGAACAGAGAAACCTGTACGAGGTATTCTAGTTACTATTAAATAGCTGGCAAATTTTATTACAGATACCTTGAGGGAAATAGGAACCTAAGTACCCATTAGAGAAAACACACAGATCAAACAGCTCTTGAATATTTGCCTGTGGCTCAAGAAAGACAATGGGCTTTCATCAATCAAACTTGCTCTGTCTTCGTAGTTCAAGATATTAAAACCAATACAAACACAACCTAGGTTGCAGTGCAATCCATGAGTGCTGTCCCAGCCATATGCACTGAGGACTTTCAAGCCCAGCAGAGACCCAACAAATACCAACAAAATCTTAAAAGACTAGCAAGTTATAGCCTGTTAGGTTTATCCAGAATTTCTTCTTTCTTTCAGACAACAGAGGAATATAAATGGCATTGGAGTGAGGACCTGCTCTCACAACAAGGGCCAGGGTCTTACAAAATTGTTCAAAGAACCAGTCAACCAAATCAGTTACTGTTTTCTTAGATTAAACTGAAACATCTCTATGTTACCAAAATACTTTAATGCACTTTGAGCATCTACCATGTCATTAAACACATATGTAAGCCACGTGTTACACAATCCAAACATTGAACTAATGTTGGGCTCTGTCCTGTCCTGTTGCAGTACAGATGTAAAGTCTTTCCTGGTGAAATAGTTTTCAGTACGGTCTGACCATTCCCTTCTGTTACATTTTCAATACGGTTTCTCTTTGTTCTTTTCATCATCTTCTAATTTTTCACTTCCCTTTCCTGCTTTGCATTTCTTCTGCTTTAGTAAATATTCTGGTAACTGTTTCAAAGAGGGTTCTTTGGTTGGTAACTTTTCTTGGGTCTCACTTTTATTAGTTTCTCACACGTAATTTTTTGTAAAAGATTCTATTTATTTATTTGAGAGTGAGAGTGAGAGAGCATAGTGGAGGTCAGAGGAAGAGGAAGAATCAGACTCCCCGCTGAGCAGAAAGCCCCATGCGGGATCCCAGGATCGTGACCTGAGCCAAAGGCAGATGCTTAACGGACTGAGCCACCCAGGTGCCCCTCTCACATGTAATTTATGTGAGATGATATAAATGTATATATCATAAAAATAAAATTCTATGAATTTTCCCACAGAACTACTCTGCATATGAAGAAAAAGAATATTTTGAGTGTTCTATAATATTCACGCTTCATGTTTCCTTCTAGTTATAAAATTACCTAGGGCAGTCGTTTCTCTGACTGGTAAGACCATACAGTAGGTTTGAAATTTCTATAGATAAAATGATAAATGTACTACTTTATGTTTGGAGTTTCTTACTCAACACATTTCTATAGTTTAATCTTCTGTATTTAAACACATGTGTGAACAAAAGTTATTCACCATGTGATTCGGGTCTTTCCTTTCTATTTTGACTCTCACATATGTGAGGTGTGTGTGTATGTGTGAGATTAATCTTAACATTGTAAACACTATTTGAAATGTTTTGACTTTTTTTGCATCCCTTCTACATTGAGAAGTTACCTGTAATACTGTCCGAGAGCCTTGAACAGGGAAGGGAAAAACAATGTCATTGGCTTGGGAACAAAAGAAACATACAAGGAAGATTCAGTGGAGGAGGAGGAGGATTATGATAATAATTATCATTATAATGATTATGATTATAACAAAAGTGATAAAGCAGCATCAATATGTCTATGGTTTATTTTGTATAGAGACTCCAGTAAATGTATGCTGAGATTTAGAATCCAACCTAACAGAGTTGTAAAATGTCGGAGCCACAATCTAGGCTCATTCCTCTGTATGCTATTTTCCCTCTTACTTTAACATTAATTTAGAACCAAGAAGATCACATCCATCAAGGCACAGAAAAACTTTTCTATGGGTGGGTTTACTCTTTTAGTTCTCTTTTCCATTTTGATATCTTCTCTTTTATAGATGCAAATCACAGTGTAGTTAATATGATTTTACTATAATTTAAGTATAAATTATCAGAATGTAGCTTTGTTGCTTCTTTAGATTTTCCTTGATTTTTTAATCCCATAATTAGGATTATTTTGGTCAAATCACCTTAGTCTCTACCAGGATTTCACACTGTCCAAAGTTATTACAATATCCCTTTCCTTAAATAAAATCAGATAAACTTTTCTCAAACATTCTCTCTGCTTGCCTTATAAAATGTATTGAGGCAAAGGTTTTAATTAAAATGCTGTATCCAACAGCTGTTAGCTTGTGAGCTTATAAGCCAAATGTATCTTTTTAGGAAAACGAGGTATAATTGAAATATGAGACTAACAATCAATAGGAGATTTAAAATCAAGAATGAAATATAGTTTTTTCACAGCTCAGATGTGTCACTTGGAAGTTAAATAGCATTTCATCAATGCTTTTTTGTACTGATCAGTCTGCCTACTTTTAAGGGCCCTAGATAATGACAAGCATACATGTCTCCATATTTATAGGAAGAGTCAGAATGAAAGCTAAGGCTTTTCTATGTACTCTTTTTTATTGTCTCCCAAATTAATGAATAAGAATGGCTAGATAATGTATTTTTTTCCTCTTCTCTACCATAAGATCTTGATCTTTGATCAATTATACATGGTTGGCTGGGAAGAAGAGACCTATACAAATATTTCTAACACATAGCATTCAACACAGCCCTACGTTCAAGAGAACTAGAACAAATCTGCATTAGCCGTCCCTCTGTGTGGCGTCATGGATTTGACCTACCCCGTAAGAAACAACGATAACTTGAAATGAAAGGAAAACGTGTGTGTGTATGAAATCAAGGATCAGGAGACATTTTGAGTCACACCTTATCTTCTAGAATAAGCCCTATGGTTAAAAAAATCATAAAGAGATGACTAATTTTAAACCAAGGTCATTTGTAGGTATTGTGCATATTATAGTGGAAACTTGGATGTAAATGGAGAATTTGAGGATCCCTGGATGGCTCAGAGGTTTAATGACTGCCTTCGTGCCAGGGCATGGTCCTGGAGTCCCAGGATGGAGTCCCACATCCGGCTCCCTGGATGGAGCCTGCTTCTCCCTCTGCCTGTGTCTCTGCCTCTCTCTCTCTGTGTCTCTTATGAATAAATAATCTTAAAAAAAATCCTTGTAAATGGAGAATTTCTCTCCAAATGTACAATATTCTGCTCTCGGGCTCAGGGTCAGATATGGGTGAGAGTGCATAAATGGAAGAAAATGCCTACTATACGATAATTAAAATAATATTAGTAAGATATGAATAATAATTAGGACAATAAAAATAAAGATAGTGATGATGAAATGGTAATTTAAACTTCTTATACAGTATTTATCAAGACTATACTCAATGCTTTACAGGGTCATTTCATTTCATGACTAGGTAATTTTTTTTTTAATTTTTATTTATTTATGATAGTCACAGAGAGAGAGAGAGAGAGAGGCAGAGACACAGGCAGAGGGAGAAGCAGGCTCCATGCAGGGAACCTGAGGTGGGACTCGATCCCGAGTCTCCAGGTTCAGGCCCTGGGCTGAAGGCGGCACTAAATTGCTGAGTTACTGGGGCTGCCCCTGCTAAGTCTTTCAATATATGATTATATTGAAGCAAATGGAAAATAATGATATAGCATATGTTCATGGTATCTTTAGAAATAGAGGCTTCATGTAAATCACACACCAACAACACACATACAGGTGGATTTTGCCATTTTGGAGAGTGGCGATTAGCCCTACATGTAAAGCAGCACTGTGGATAGCTACATTTAAGAAACTGGTATCCACTCAGGAAATGCTGAAGAAATAGTTTTCAGGGAGTTGACCGCCCATTGACTGAGCTGCTTACGCACATTTGCCTACAGAATCAGTTGTTGAATGTTGAAAAACTAATGTAATAAATCACAGCTACTTTTCTACATTTTTATGATTATTTGTTCGTCATCCCTAAATTATATGAGAGGCAATAAAAATTTATTCTAAGTAAAGTCATTATCCTTTTAAGTGAGAGCTATATAGCTCAGGCGTCAAGATATTTGTAAGACAAAGCAATTTTTTTTAAAGGTTCACTTTTTACTAAATAAGCTAGAAGAGAAATTGCATATCACCTCAAAACTGCAATAAGCTAACATCTTCCTAGAAGTGAGTAAGCACATGGAGTAAGTGGAATTTCTTTTTTATAATAATTTTTACTAATTGTTGAATACTTATAAAAATAACTGTCAATATTTGATGCTTGTAAAAATAGCAATAAAATAAAATAATTTTAAAAAATAAAATAAAATAATTTTTAAAAATAAAATAATTTTTAAAAATAAAATAAAATAATTTGTGCTTACCAATTCTAATAAGAAATGGAACAATATAATTTACCGTCAGAAAAATTGCTGTTCTGATTTGTATATATTGTACATAAATTATATATCTTATACGAATAAACATTCAAGGAAGAAGGACTCCAGTGTTGCACAGACGATTCCAAAGTGGGCTGTGTTCCTAATCCTGAGCTTAGCATCTACAATCATTGATAATTGGCTGCAGGCAAACCTGCCCATCTGTTCAAATTTTGCCAAGAATGCAGAAAA
The DNA here is from genome assembly GCF_011100685.1 of Canis lupus familiaris. NCBI lineage: Eukaryota > Metazoa > Chordata > Mammalia > Carnivora > Canidae > Canis > Canis lupus. The sequence continues at coordinate 19,861 of NW_023331323.1, forward strand.
TATATATATTCCAAGTAGATATACTTTTTTGATCTTCCCAAGTTATTTGCTGTACAAAAACATCCTTGAAAAGATCATCCTGAGCAAAGGGCTGTGAGGCCTCTGATCACAGGACATGCAGAAATGTGAGTGACACATGCTATGTTGTCTCCCAGTATATAAGAAGTACTTACTAAGCGGTAATTATTGGTTTCACTACAATATCAAGCATGAGATTCATCTATAGAGATTCATCTCATCTGAGATAATAAGTATGCTGAAATATTACAGGTTGTTTTATTCCTGTATTGTCATTTAAGGTTGCTCTCATTAAACCCAATTTAAAACATTGCCAGACTCTGTATAAAATTAATTTCAAATTTAACAACAAAATTTCGGGGCCTCTGGGTGGCTGACTCAGTTAAGCATCTGATTCTTGATTTCAGCTCAGGTCATGATCTCAGGAATCCTGAGATGGAACCCCACGTGGGATTCCACACTCAGTGGGGAGTCTACCTGAAGATGCTCTCTCTTCCTCTGCCCCTCTCTCCCACTTGTGTGCACACTCTCTCTCAAATAACTAAATAAATATTTTTTAAAAAATTAATACTCATTTTTCTCTTTTTCTGAATGTGCATTAAAAAAAAAAAAAACAGATACAGTTGCTGACAGTTTAACTCAAGATGTGGCTTGATTCTGCAGACCTCTGAGCACAACCTAGAAATGATAGAATGAAGGCACACACAATGGATAAGAAATTACAAAAATTAAAGCAAAGTTTTCTGAAACAGCCTTTTTTTATTCAGATAAAATTACTAAAAGCCCTATGAGCTCCACTTACATTATTTAAACCGGGTTGTCAGAGGGCAAGAGGCATAAACTTACCTCTATCAAATTCAACCTTGTTAAAACAATCTCAGTTATTCAATCTAAATGTTCAGAATTTAGGGTTTAACTAAAACTAGAATAAGACAGTTCCTTTCTGACCATATATCCATTATTATATTTAGGCCCCCCTTTTTTTTCTCTGATTAAGTCATCCTCTTAAAGCTTTCTTTCCTCTCATTTGCCACCTCCATATTGATGGATTTATTGAAATCAGTTATCCATGATATCAGATACCCATGATTTATACACATTTGCTCAAGAAATAGAAACATTTGTCCACACAAAGAATTTATATGAATGTCCGTAGCAATTGTATTTGTGATAGGCAAAAACTAGAAACAATATTGATGTCCATCAACAAGTAGATGTTTTATACAAAATAGGATATAGCCCTAATTCCTATTTTATGGATGTAAAATGTCGAGGTTGCTACAAGATCACCACGGTTTTCAGCCATGCCCAGATGGTGGTTCTTTGTGTAGACTGTTCAACCGTGTTGTGCCAGCCGACGGGAGGAAAGACCAGACTCACAGAGGGCTGTTCATTTAGAAGAAAGCAACACTAATGATCTGCACAACCTCTTGAATTTGTGTTACATCACAGAAAGCCTTATCAGTTCAGTAATTCCAGTTAATCTACCAAGATAATGTAATTATGTTTAATTTTGTAAGGTTTACAACAGTGATCTCCTATTTTGGTGTCAGTTTTTCAATAAAGTTTTGATTATGGGCAAAAAAATAAAAAAATAAAAAATAATGAAATACTATTGGACAGACAATAAGGAAAAAAAGTAAGTTGCTAACATATGTACCATGATATTTGATTCTCAAAATCATTAAGTTGATCAAAGAAATCAGAAAGACATAAACACGCACATGCACACAATCAGAAAATAAATGTAAAATTTTATTTATAAAAAAAATTAAACTATCATGGTATAAAGCAGATTCACAGTTGCTTAAAGATCAAGGGCAGAGTGAAAGCTGGACTGTAAAGAAACCCAGGAATGTTAGAGTTGATGGACATGTTTGTATTTGTGGTGAGGATTTCCTAGGTTTATAGAACTATCAAGATATATAGAAGAGTATAACTTAAAAATATTCAAGTTATTGTGTATAAGCTATTCTTCAGTGTATAATATGACAGGGGATTTCTGAAAATTGAAATTCCCCAATGGCATGTCCCAAAATGCATAATGCCCACTGTAATAAAACACACTCCAAAAGAGTCTGGTGTTTCACGCTTTGTGAATGAATTTCGCAATATAATACGATCCTCAAAGAACACTACAATCCTTCCTCATCTCCTCATACTTCTTTATCTTTATTCAGCCTAGAATATCACTCTCAACTCCTCCCATAACATTTCCACAGAATTATATTGTTTCTTTCAAATATGTGCATCAGAATTAGGTTTCTCTACAGTCTCTACTTCCCCAAAATTTCTACTTGAATTTTCCCTGCCCATTTTGTCTACATTCAAATTTCTTCTTTTCTTTTTTTAAACACTTATTTATTTTTAGAGAGGGAGTGAAAGAGAAAAGGAATGGGGTCAGAGGGAGAGAGAAAATCTCCAGCAGACTCCCTGTTGAGCACAGAGCCCAAAACAAGGCTCGATCTCACAACCCTGAGATCATGACCCAAGCCAAAATCAAGAGTCAGACTCTCAACCCACTGAGCTATACTTAGACTTGGAAACTTTGGTGATCTAGATTAAAAGGAGTATAAAGATCTCACCATGATCCATGGGTTTGTAGTTGATAACCCAGATATGATATGACTTTGGAATAGAAATTACATCCTAGCATGAGAACATTATAAGAATAATTTTTTCCTAACAGTGTGAATGAAGCTGAGTTTGACAAGATCAAGAAAACTTGCACGCAGTAATTTAGATGCTTGTCAGAATAAAACACAAGACCACTTAAATGAAGATAACGTATTTTTGGCGCCTTGTTACTTGTCTCCCACAGTATCCAGCATTTTATAACCGAACACAACAAAACATCAGACTTGCACTTAAAACCAAAGGAAGAGGAAGCAGTCAATGGAAATTGAATGTAATATGTGACAGATATTTTAGGTGCAGACTAGGACTTAGTTAGCTATTGAAAATATGAATATATCTGGGAGGTACTGTGAGTTTGGTTCCACAATGCGTATCACAATAAAGCCAGTCAAATGAATTTTTTGGCTTCCCAATGCATATACAAGTTTTGTGTACACTATACTGTAGTCTTTGAAGTGTGCAATAGCACTATGTCAAAAAAATGTACATATTTTAATTAAAAAATAGTTTATTACTAAAAAATGCTAATCACCACCTGAGCTTTCAAGAAGTTGGAATCTTTTTGCTAGTAGAGGATCTCGCCTTGATGCTGATGACTGCTGACTGATCAGGGTGGCGGTTGCGACAGGTTGGGTTGGGTGTGGCAATTTCTTAATGTAACATGTTTGGTGCATTGATTGAGTCTTCCTTTCATGATCATTTTCTCTGTGGCATGCGGTGCTGTTTGAAAGCATTTTACACACAGTGGCACGTCTTCAGAATTGGAATCAATCCTCTCAAAATCTGTAGACGCTTTATCAACCAACCATATGTAGTATTTTAAATTCTTTGTTGCCATTTCAACAATCTTCACAGCACCTTCACCAGGAGGAAATTTTATCCCAAGAAACCATGTTATTGCTCATTTATAAGAAGCAACTCTTCATCTCTTGAAGCTTTATCATGAGTTTGTCACCTCTTCAGGCTCCACTTCAAATTCTAGTTCTCTTGCTGTCTCTACTGCATCTGTAGTTACTTCCTCCACTGAGTCTTGAACCTCTCAAAGTCAGCCATGATGGTTGGAATCAACTTTTTCCAAACTCCTGTTTATGTTGATATTTTGACCACTTTTCATGAATCGCAAGTGTTCTTACCGACATCTAGAATAGTGGACTCTTTCCAGAAGGTTTTCACTTTGCTTTGTTCAGATCCATCAGAAGAATCACTGTCTATGGAAGCTGTAGCCTTACTAAATGTATTTCTTAAATAATAATATGTGAATATTGAAATTACTCCTTGATCCATGGGCTGCAGAATGGATGTTGTATTAGCAGGCATGAAAACAACATTAATCGCATTGAACATTTCCATCAGAGCTCTTGAGTGACTAGGTGCATTGTCAATGAGCAGTGATATTTTGAGAAAAAAATTTTTTCATTGATTTTTGTTGTTTTTGCAGGAACCATCAAGGCTTTGATGTTCCATTTATAAAGCACAGGTAGAGTAGATTTAGTATCATTCTTGAGGGTCCCAGAATTTTTAAGATGATCAATGAGTATGACTTCAACTGAAAGTCATCAGCTATATAGCCCCTAACAGGAAAGTCAACCTCTCCTTTTAAGTTCTGAGATCAGGTGCGGGCTTCTCCTCTCTGGCTATAAAAGTCCTAGGTGGCATCATCTTCCAATAGAAGGCTGTTTCATCTATGTTGAAAATCTGTTGTTTGGTGTAGTCACCTTCATTAATTATCTTAATTCTTAATTTATTGAAAAGGTAGCTTTGTGTTTCGTGTAATAATAGTAACAATGTATTGGGTGATTATATCCTGTGGATGAGAGAAATGAATGACAGCTTTGTCAAAAGGGATGGGAAGGAAAACTTTAGAATACTATGTTACACGATTTCTGTACTACATATGAAGCAATGCATGTGAAAGTGGTCCTAAATTAGTTAAAAATACATAATATATACTATAGGATTACCATTAAAATTATTTTTAAGGAAATGTAATTGAGACTTCTGTTTATCCCCTCCCCACAATGAGAAGCGCTGTGCTCTAACTCCAACCTACTCAACTTGGTTGAAACCCAGCTGGCACCAAAATTCCAGCTTACCACTCTTCTCTCAAGAACCTTGACACCAAACTCATTGGAAACACAGCACAGGTCAGTTAAAAGGACCTGCCCCTAGAGAGACAAAGATACAGATAGTGTAGATGAGGCTATCTATTACATCAAGGCCAATATCTTCTTCAAAAACTGTGAGATTGGGATACCTGGGTGATTCAGTGGTTGAGCGTCTACCTTTGGCTCAGGGCGTGATTGCAGTCCCAGGATCAAGTCCCACATTGGGCTCCCTGCATGGAGCCTGCTTCTCCCTCTGCCTGTGTCGCTGCCTCTCTCTCTGTGTGTCTCTCATGAATGAATAAATAAAATCTTAAAAAAAAAAAACTGTGAGATTAAGAATGAAGCTGATAGAACCTTGATAGTTGTAACTCCCTACATTTCTGAGTGCCTAAAAAACTCCAAAGTGCAGTTCCAAAAGATAAATTGAGAAATAAATGTGTACTCTAGGAATCACTAATTTTCTCACTCCTGGAGAGCCTGGTTTTCCACTTAATGCAATTTATGCTAAGTCTGCAAGCGGGAAGATGAGGTGATGAGGACTTCCTTACAACAACTGACTGACAGTACAAGACACTGGACTGACTTGGTGAGAAATCTTTTCACCTTCAGAATGATAAACCCAGCAAGTGCTGGCCTTGCTTTGTGAAGAGACAGTTCATGACCATGTCTTAGGACCTGGAGAGTAAAAGGAGCATGGGCAGACACTGTTTCCACAGTCATGGGCAGCATTTTACAGTAAGATGTACACAGTTCTTGGCCTTGATTTGATAAAGTTTTATACAGAAAAGAGCATGTCTTCACTTAAAGAAATCTTTATTAAGAATTTGGGTTGGGGAGAGAAGAATGGGTTTTCAAAGTATGATTTTAAGTTTTCTGTAGCTTACAGCTGGTGCTTAATAAGAGTAAGTAATAATAAATTTCTAGCATTAAAAATATTTATACTTTAAGGGGGAGATAAATTGAAATCAAAATGTTCAATTAAGTACAGAAGTAAAGGAATAATAGTTATAAAATACAAAAATGATGATTATGAAACATTATAAACATGAGAGATAGTAATCCAACTATATCAATACTCAATTTAAATGTGACCTGACTAAATATACCAGTTAAAAGACAGGAATCATCAGAGCAGATTAGAAAATAATATCCAACTCTATTTTGTCTGCAAGAAATACCCTTTAAATATAAAGACTGATCTAGGTTAAAAGTAAGGACACAGAGGAAGACCTACCATGCTACAACTAATAATAATAATAATAATAATAATAATAATAATAATAATAATAACAATAATAATAATATCTGGAATAGCCTTTTTATTTTCTTAAGATTTTATTTATTTATTCATGAAAGACACACACACAGAGAGAAAGGCAGAGACACAGGCAGAGGGAGAAGCAGGATCCATGCAGGGAGCCTGATGTGGGACTCGATCTCAGGTCTGCAGGATCACACCCTGGGCCAAAGGCAGGCGCGAAACCACTAAGCCACCCAGGGATTCCCATGGAATAGCTTTTTTAATTTCAGACAGAGCAGACTTCAGAACAAGAAAGGTTCTCAGGTATAAAGAAGGGCATTGTGTAGAAGAAGTCAATTATCCAAGATGACACAAAAATCTTCCATGTGTATGTACCTAACAAAAAAGTACCAAAATACAGAGGCAAAAACTGACAGACCTGAGAGGAAATAGAGACAAATCTACTATTATAGAGACACAAAATCTACTATGTTAGTAATTAATATATCATGTAGAAAGAAAATTGATAAAGATATAAATTACCTGAGCACAGCTATCAATTAAATTGATCTAATTGTCATTTATACAATATTCCTTCCAACTGTAGCAAAATACGCATGCTTCTTAAATTCATATGGAACATACATCAAAATAGACTACATAATGGGTCATTCAGCACCCTTAATGCACTTAAAAGAATAATGTTAAGGGTTGAAAAGATATGATGAATTTGACCTTATTTGGAAATAGTAGATGGAATCAAGTCAAGATGAGGACACTAAGGTGAGCACTAATCTAATATAAATGATATATGTATATGAAGGGAACAAGATAGAAACATATAGGGAAGAAACAGCCATGCGAGATGAAGGCCCAGAAGGGAGTAATGATACCTCAAGACATGGGACACCATGTCCCATGGTGCTACTGGAGGCTCAGAGATTCAAGGAAGACTCCTCCCCTTAAGTCTTCAGAGGGAGCATGGCTTGGTTTTGAACTTCTAGCTTCCAAAACTATGAATGAATATATTTTTGTTGTTTTAAGCCATGCAGTTTGTGGTACTTTGTTATAGCAGCCCTAGGAAACAAATACAAATAGAAATCATACAAGATGTGTTCTCTGACCAAGATCAAACTAGATTTTTTTTTTAAAGATTTTATTTATTTATTCATGAGAGACACACAGAGAGAGGCAGAGACACAGGCAGAGGGAGAAACAGGCTCCCTGCTTGATGTGGGGTTCCTGGACCTGGGATGACACAATGAGGCAAAAGTTGACACTCAACCGCCAAGCCACCCAGGTGCCCCAAATTAATATAGAAATTAAGAAGAGAAAGACCACCAGAATATATACAAATATCTGGAAATTAAATGATACATTTCTAAATAACCCAAGGATCAAAGAAAAAGTCTCAATAGAAATTTTAAAAGTATGTTTTGAATTAAATGAAAATGAAACCACAACTTATCAGAATCTGTGGAATGAAGTAAAAATATTGTTTAGTGAGAAATCTGTTCCTTTAAGTGCATACTTAAGAAAATAAAGATGAAATACATAAATCAATAACCTTAATTTCCATCACAGGTAGCTAGAAAAAGAAGGGCCATTTAAGCTGAAAGTAAGTAGGAAGAACAAGATACTAAAATTAGAAGAGAAATCAATGAAATTTAAAATAAGACAACCATAGAGAAAATGAACAAAATCTCAAACTAGTTCTTGGAGATCAATAACATTGATATATCTGTACTCAAGTTAACTAATTGGGAAAAGGAGAAGAGAGAGACAGAGAGAAAGTCAACAGAGAGAGAGAGAGAGAGAGAGAGAGAGAGAGAGAAGAAAAAACAAAACACAGATTATCAGAAATGAAAGTAGGTCATCATGAATGACCCCACAGACATTAAAATAATAATAAAGAAATGCTTTCTACAGATATACCCACACATTTGTAATTTAGATGAAATGGAACAATTCTTGAAGGACACAGACTACCAAAACTCATATGAGGGAAAGTAGGCAACCAGAAAGGTCTTACATCTACTACTAAATTAATAACCTTCCAATAAAGAAAGTACAAAGCTCAGATGGTTTGACTGGCAAATTCCACTAAATATTTAAATAAGAAATCATCCTAATTGCCCAAACTTTGTTCCAGAAATAGAAGAAGCAGGAATACATCTTACCTCATTCTTATGAGGTCAGCATTGCCCTAATTCAAAAGCAGATTAAAAGAAAACATTTCAAAAGAGAAAAGAACATTATCTTTAATAAACATAGTTGCATAAATTCTCAACAACTGCTACCATATAAAATTCAGTAATATGGAGAAATAATTATAGACCACAATCTAGTTGATTTTTCTGGGCATGGGAGGCAGGTTTCATACTTTAAAATCAATTAATGTAATCTTCCACATCAAAAGATTTAAATAGGCATTTAATTTTATGAAGTTTTTGATTTTGATTCTAGTATAGTTAACATACAATGTCATGTTAGTTCCAGGTGTACGATATGGCGATTCAACACTCGTAGGTTACCAAGAGCTCATCATAAGTGTACTCTTCAGTTCCACATGTTTTTGAGTTTTACATAAAGTCGATCAGTAATTGTGTCTTGAATTTTTTTCATTCAACATTATGTTTATGAGATTCATCATGATTTGGCTTAAAGTTGTACTTGGTTCTCATTCTACTCCTGATGGATATTAAATTTGAAACTTTCACAGGCAGAGCTGCTATGGAAATTATACATCTGGTTCCCTTGGGAAGTAAATCACTAAACCCTCGTGCTCATTGGATAATGCCAAATTATTTTCCAAAGTGGGTGCCAACTTATACTCCCACACACAGTGTATAAATGTTTTCATTGCTCTGTCTCAACAGTACTTAGTTTTGTTTGTTTGTTTGTTTGTTTTTTACTGTGAGTTATTATGCGTTATCTCTGGTTTTAATTACTCCCTTTATCTCCAATAGAGTATATTTTTATAGTTTAGAAGAAGATAAAAAAAAGAAAAATCATGATTATAGAAATTCCCAAGCACTGGAAAAAAAATCTATCATCTGTTTTTGACAAAAATTTGCAGAAAATTAGGAATATGGAATAAGTTCCTCAGCTTGGTAAAGAACACCCACAACAAAACTAGACAGCGGAAAACAAAACTAAGAGCTAACATCACAATTAATTATGAGAACGTGGATGTTTCCCTTCTAAAAGTAGAAACAAGGTGAGGATATCCTCTCTCCCTACACCTCTTCAATGTCAGTGTGGAGGTCCTAGCTAATATAATAAGAAAAAAAAATGGAAGGTGTACATGTAAGGATGGCAGAAATAAAACCATCTCTGTTCACAGAAGGTTTGTCAATGGTAGAAATGCAAAATGTTACAATCATTTTGGAAGAGGGTTTGATGGTTTCTTGCAAGGTTACATATTCTTACCGGATGATCCAGCAGTCATGCTCCTAGGTATTACCAAATTATTTGAAAACGTAGGTTCATACAAAAACCAACACATGAATATTGTATCAATCTTATGTACAGCTCCCCAAAACGGAAAGCAACTTAGGTATCCCTCAGCAGGTAAATGAATGAATGAATGAATGAATGAATGAATGAATTGTAGTACATCAGTACAATGGAACATTATTCATCACTGAAAAGAAACATGCCATCAAGCCATGAAAAGACAGGGATGAATCTTAAATCTACATTGCTAAGTGAAAGGAGCCAGTCTGAAAAGACTATATACTGAATCATTTCACGTATATGATGTTTGTAAAAAGCAAACAATATAGATGGTTGCATATAACTGGTTGCTAGACGTTTTGGGGTGTGAAGGTTTAAGGCTTTAAGAGAAAAAGAGGAGATTTAGGGTGGGGGGAGGGTCAGTGAGAGTTCCTTGATAACAGAGCTTGAGAGAACGTGACAACACAAAGAGTGTACATCCAAATGTGCAAATTTAAAGAAACAACTATGGAGGAGGTTGGGGAAACCTAGGCTAGAATACAGACTGGGACCAAAAAAATATCATTATTAGAAATATATGAAGCTATCTCACGGAAGGGGATGGGGAATCAAGCTTGCTGACCTAAGTAACTTTGGAAACGAGACGAAAGGTAGAAGGAACTCTATGTATATTTAATATTCCTTATTTAATGATGTTGTTTCCTATGGGATTACAGGTTATCAAAGACCATCACAGCCAAAAGGAGCTGAAGAAGACATGACAACCAACACAATATGTTATTCTAGCATAGAATAGATCCTACAGTAGAGTGAAGGACATGAGATTAAAAACTAAAGAAATAATGAATAGCATATGGACTTCAGTTAATAATGTATCCAACAAAAAATAAAAATAAAAGTAAAAAAAATAAGAAAAAAATAATAATGTATCCAATATAGGTTCATGCAACTAAGACAAGCGTGTCACAGTAACGTAAGCTGTCACTACAGGAAACATGAGTGACAGATGTATGGAAACCTCTGAACATCTTTGCAATTTTTCTGTAAACCCCAAATCTTCTAAAATGAAAATTTTGTTTAAGACAGCAGCTTAGGAAAAAAAATATATGGTATCCCGTGATTTATTTAAAAAGACCAAAGTCAGTACTTGATCTTGCTGTTAGACACAGCTGTGTGTTTCCGTGCACACGTCCTCATGTATATGTGTGCCTTAAATGTGGAAGAAAATATTATGGGGGGATCCCTGGGTGGCTCAGAGGTTTAGCCCCTGCCTTCGGGCCCAAGGCTTGATCCTGGAGTCCTGGGATCGAGTCCCACATCGGGCTCCCTGCATGGGAGGGAGCTCCCTGCATGCTTCTCCCTCTGCCTGTGTCTCTGTCTCTCTCTGTCTCTGTCTCTCTCTGTCTCTCATGAATAAATAAATAAGATCTTTAAAAAAATAATAAAATAAAAAAATAAAATATTATGAAATGATAGACAAAAATACATGCGTGTAGTTATTTCTTATAGAACATTTGGAATTGAGGATATGATTTAAATCCCATCTTAATGCTATATATAATGTTTCAAAATTTACAAGAACAGTTATGCAATGGATTACTTAAGGGATTATTTCTTTGAAAAAATAAAGGGCCAAACTGTATGGGCATAAACTGCCCTACCATCCTCTATTAGCAGCATGGTTTGGAACAATTCTTGAATAACTGTTCCCTCCTGTGGAAAAATAGAAACAATTATATTTACCTTAATAATGCAGCAGTTCCTTTACTTAGCAACCCGTATCTCCTTCTAAAAAGTCTGCACATGTAAAATTATTTCTCAGATCTCAATGCTCTCTCAAATTGCTTTCTGATTAGGGGATCTATAGTAGAAAAATGAATTCACCATGTTAAGGATCCCCGATGGCTGGTAGGTGGAGAAGTTGAGGTGAGACTTTAGTTGGAAAGCTTAAAGATCAACTTTAGACTCCGAGTCATACTCCTCAAAATTGATACAATTGCCTAATGCATATTTTAAGTACTTAATCTCTAAGGCAAAATCTCATTTCTTGGTAAGAATTAACAAAATCTCAGCCATCATGTAAATATGTTGTATACTTACAACTATCCAGAGTATATAGTCCTTGAACATTATATACAAAGTCTTTGTTTTGCATAATTTTCATACATAAATTATTCCTCTGTAAATGATACGTATCTAGTCACACATATCTGGGTGTATCACATATATAATGTGTTAAAGGCTCATTAAACAGACCAAAACATGAATCTCAGCAAATGTTGCATGTAGGTTTTGTCAAGTTACCATAATTTCCCTTTTCATTCCCTGAAAAATCCTAAAAAGAGTATGGCTTCCGACAGAGGGGCTATAGAGAGCTGATACCATCACAGAGGATTTTGAAAAATGGCTCAAAGGCTTTGAATATTTGTGTTAGATTCATTTACCACCTAAATCATGAGCGGACTGGATTAGAGCATCTCTAAAACTTAATCTTAAGTGTTCTCTGTGGGGGGAGACTCCATAATTAATGGAGGCACCCCTAAGAGAGTCCTTCAAATAGGGTCAGAGGATATTGAGGAAGGGAGGCCTGTGCACATCTCCTGTTTCAATTCTTGGAACACCATGAACTCTGGACTTTCATCAGCTGCAACTTGCCAATTGCACCTTTCCTGCCTCCTGAATATGCCCGTCTACTTTGGGCCAAAATCGAGATAACGTGGCATCTGTTAGAGGAATAGACAATCCTGTATCAGATGGTTTAACTCCATCAGCATCACTCATAATTGTTTCAAAACATGTACCTTATGGTTTTGCCTTTGATTTTCAGTTAACCGTGTGCCTCCTGGATTGCATCCCTCACACCTCAAATATATGCTTTTAGTTGCTTCACAGCCTCGTCTTGGTTGATCTCTAATTCAAATAGCTATAGAGTGGGATGTTAAATTTATTCAACAAGGAACCCATTAGACTTGAGGTAGTGGTCCATTTAAGCCAATCAAAATGTAACCCTGTAAATGCCTCAAGGTTGCAAAATCAAAACACTAACGATAACCAATCATAAGCAGCCAACTCATCTTTAGCCAAATAATTCCTTTCTTTGCATTTTTTAAAAAATTAAGTCCTTTTTCCCGGCTCCTTGTAGGTGGAGCACACCTAACCATTTAATGTTTTGCACTGCCCAGTTTCAATAGATTTTTGCTCAAATCAACTCTTAAAGTTTTTATTATGCCTCAGTTTATCTTTTTAATCTTACCCTGTTTTTTGTTTTGTTTTTGTTTTTGTTTTTGCCTTGGTTTATCTGTTAACAGTTCATAGCACAAAAAGAAAAGAAGGAGACTTTCCCAAATAGCAATGTTATCATTCCTCAAATCACACAACCCAGCTTCAAAATGGTGCTGAAAACCCAAATTTCTTTACTCCATGCTCAGGGCTCTACCAAGCATGTTGCAGGTTGGAGAGCTATGACCTGAATTATCCATTGCCCTCAGTGATCCCAGGATAACGGGAAAAGCAAAATCCTGTTAAGATCAATCTAGATCACAGGACACTCCCTTTTCTCTGGGCAAGAAGGGGTGGACACATGTGCTGTCCGTGCTCCTCTGGCAGACCGTGTTCTTTATGCCACGTTTAGCAGGCAAAACTTGATGTTCTGATTATCTTGAGGTTTCTGAAGCTCAAACCAACAACTTTAATTTCAAAAGCCCTAAGTTGCCTGATATTATAATATTTTAAGGAAATGTAGACCAGTATGAATCACCAAATACCAAGAATGAGCAATATGAGTGATAAATAGAAGCTAAAAGAATAACTTAATCTAATTAGGAGGAAACCTTCGAAATTCTATAAGCAAGTATATGTAGGGAGACAAAGAATACTTCTCAGGTAGCTTGTAGATCACTGGTAATAAATGTGAGTGTGTGAGCGTATCCTCAAGTGTTTGGGCTTCCTTCAGTATCTGATCCCCTCTATTTAGTGTGTACCGAGATACCTGATAGCTAGGAACTAATAGGTTCTTGCAATATTCCTGATTTTAGGATCATAGAGTACACAACCCTTGCTGGAAATGCTGTGAAGCTACACAGATGAAGCCAACATGACCTTGCATACATCCAAGGCCAGCAATCAAAATCTTTATTTACCCCTTTATGATGTCCCTGGATATCAACTGTTTCCCAAAACATTTCTCAAGGTGTGGGTGTTCTTTAAAACTACTTCAAATTATTTCAGTCTTTTCTCCTGAATTCTCCTAAGGCAGAGGGGAAAACCAGAGTCTAATTTATAACTCTGAAGACCGGGACCTAATTTATAACTCTGAAGTTCACTGGAGATTTTAAGAGACAGCAGTCTCAGCTCACTGGCTACTGAATGAAAGGTCCTTTTTTATTTTTTAGAAACAAACATTATATTACAGTCGTGTTTAGCCCAGCTGGGGAAGCCTAATGTAGCTTGAAATAAGTTTTGTTATGAAGTAGTGATTCTGAGCTGGAATGCCTAGTCTTGCTGGCCAGGGGTGTTTACAGAGCCTAGCACCATCTTGGGAGAAAAAAAAAAAAAAAAAGTGAAATAAAGGCATGCATTGTAAGGGATTATAAATAAAGGCTTTGCTGCAACCACAGGGTTTGGATTTAATTTGTTTGTGGCTCTTTCTGTGCAGTACTCTCTGTTCCTCTGTATTGCTAACTTGAGCTTCTTTGATTTCCATAGTGATACCCCCAGGGAATTTCTCTTCTATTTGGTGTTTGGCTTACGATTGTTGGATTGTTGATTTCTGGTCTTACTCTGTGTCATAAACCCATTTTCTGCTGAATATCACTGAAAGGTATTAGAGAATCTATTTGAAAAATCAGTTTGTCAGCCTTCTCTTTTTCCCAAACTGGATGAGGCTTGAGTTTCTAAAATGTAGCAATTTTAGAATAAAGGAATCAGAATAAATCCTTAAGAGCAAGCAGTCTCAGATACTTTCCAAACACATGCTAAACAAAAGTACATTTAACCTGACATTTTAAAATCGCCTCAAAAGCCATGAAAAAAAAAATCTATAATGATTAGCTAAACTTTTAAACTAGTGATTACTGATGAGCCTATATAATGTAAAATACTATTTTAAAATAATAATGTTGGGGCACCTGGTGGCTCAGTTTGTTAAGTGTCAGACTCTTGGTTTTGGCTCAGGTCATGGTCTCATGGTCTTGGATGGAGCCTGACAACAGGCTCTGCCCTCAGCATGGAGTCGGCTTCAGTCGCTCTCCCTCTCCCTCCAGTCTCTCTCATTCTTAAATAAATAAATAAAATCCTTAAAAACGCTAGTGTTAATAAGTTTTAGAGACAAAAAAATCAGCATACAGATTATAGTGTGAAGCACTGTGGGAACTGCATGGAATAGGATGGAATGGAATGGAAGGTAACAGTGTCTAGTGCTAGGATTTCATCAGAAGCTATGTGACCTTGGGCAAATCAGTTCATCTTTCTGGGTCAATTGTTTATTAACAATTTTTTAAAGGCTTTATTTATTTAACAGAGACCACAAGCAGGGGGAGTGGCATGCAAAAGAAGTGTCAGCAGAGGGAGAGGGAGAAGCAGGCTCCCCTCAGAGCCGGGAGCCTGATGTGGATCTGGATCCAGGGAGCCTGGGATCACGACCCGAGCAGAAGGCAGACGCTTAACCTGCTGAGCCACCCAGGCACCCCTCTGAACAGCATTTTAATGAGTACTCTAACATATTGCACACATTTGATAGGCATTATTATTATTTTCTCTATTTTTAAATAAGAAACCTGAGGCACAGAGAGTCTATGTGACATAAGCACGATCACACAACTCATAGGAGAATTAATCCCATTATTCAGCTTTTAAACACATCCAAGACCAGCACCTACTTTCTTAACCAAGGTGGGGTATGTCATTTGAATCAAATAACCTACATGTGTAGAAAAGTAGACTGAGGCTAAGTAACTCACTGAGGGACACTTAGCATCATTAAGGCTTATATCTTGTGTTCTTTTCTCCAACACAACAAAACTCTAAAAATGTCTATATGTTTATGACTCCACTATGCTTTGCTCTTTCAGAAAGAGAAGTTAATAAAAGCAAATACTATAATTAAAATTTCACAAAAAATGAATATAAATGGTGTAATGTATACTTCAGATTTCCTCAAACAACCTGAAAATATTAAAGAGGAAATTAAATCTTATTCTCAGTGTTTATTTTCAATAGTTTTGATTGTTCATTTAGGATAAAGAGTGTATAAAAATATCACCCTTTTGCTTATAAGAATTAATGGGAGTTAATGATGCTTTACATGTTTAAGGATGCATCACACATCTCTAGTATGTTAACCCCCTCCCCATCCCTTTCGCCCCGAGATTCCACAGCATTTATCTTTTACTCTGGCCATTTTTGTTGTAAGCAGCTTCATTCACCTGTGACCCATCTTGGCTCAGCTGAACCTCCTTTTCTTTGGGTCCCAGCTTTTTTTGGTCTGAGGCTTCAGTCTAGGGCAGGCATCTTATGGGAACTAATGACATTCACACATCTGTAATTTGGGAAGGCAGTACTTGTCCAGTAGGGCAATGATGCTCATCTGTGCTGGAATCATTTCACCAAATAAACTCCAAGCATATGATTCTTTGACTCGATTCCCACTTTCTGCAGAAACCCAAGCGTAGACATAAGATAGAAGGTCTAGATGCTATATTTTTATGAATTTGCCCTCATTTCTACCTACATCAGGAGGAGGGTACATGCTATAGTTTCAAAATTTGTATGGACATGTTTATTCTTGAATGGATTTAATTCTGAAGTTTTTTTTTTCAAATACTCAGCTAAAAGATATTGTATGTCAAACTCTTCATAATTTTTTGATGTTGTACATTGGATTAAGTATATATATACGCACATTTTTTAAAAAATCTAAAAATTAAGACATATGAAATATAAGTAAAATACATATCAAAATATAATTAATCAGGGCAGCCTGGCTGGTTCAGTGGTTTAGTGCCGCCTTCGGCCCAGGGCCTGATCCTGGAGTCCTGGGATTGAGTCCCACGTTGGGCTCCCTGCATGGAGCCTGCTTCTCCCTCTGCCTTTGTCTCTGCCTCTCTCTCTCTCTCTCTGTGCGTACCTCATGAATAAATAAATTAAAAATAATATATACAGTCTTACAACATATACATCTACATACACACACAGAGTATATAATAACATATATTTTATACATGGAAAATCATGTTTTAGGGTTTGTTAAACATACTCTTTTTGATTCCCTAATTCAAAAATTGAGGGATGCCATGAAACTAGTCAATGGATTTTATAAATAGTTTCTTCTTTATTTGTCGCAGGCCTGAGCAATATCCAAAATTCGTGGCCTTGATTCCAGACATTTGCAGGGCCTTTAATCTGCTGAATGATTGTCAGGACATCTCTTTTGGTGACAAAGGACAGATGAAAAAGGCTTCATGCTTATTGTTCAAAGTTACGATGGTGATGTTTAGAATTAGAGGTGCTGAAAGGAAGGCAATTATCTATCTCTATTCCTTTCCTCGAAAAATAAAGTGAGAGTCCATGATAACCACAAACATGATTTTAATTTTCCTGATTTTGGACACTGAAAGGCTGATTTCTTCCTATTATTAAATATTGGATTATTTAAATATTCAGATGATTAAAATATGAAGAAGGGTATGAATAATCTCTAAAGAAATGTGCCTAAAGCACAAGATATTTAGAGATCTCATGTTCACTGTTTTTCAAGATAAGCAGACTGTTCTGGTAGATTTGGAAGATAGTGATAACAGTATAACTTTAATAATATTAATATTAATGGAAATAATTTGCATAACAAAAATTCTACGAACTTTAAAAAACATTTATGGAACATAACACTATGTACTAAGCTTTCATATAAACTATTAACATCTAATTTCTAATTAATCCTCACATATCCTATTTGTTATATTATTATCCGTGTTTTGAACACTGTAGTATGTACTTGGCATCCTTACAAAATTCTAATATTGAATTTCTAGTGATTGCATACACACTATCAGGCATATTATTACCACTGTTCTCAAAATGAGAAAAACAAAGCATACAAAGATTAAATTATATGCCTAAAGTCATATAGCGAGTAAAGGATGGAACCATTATGGAAGCCAGGTGGTCTGAACACAGATCTACTGCATTATGCACTGAACTACAGGGCTCATGACTACTTACATCACCTCAGAATTAGCTTACACTGTTAAGGTTTGGGTTATGGAATCATGGGCTTTAGACAGAATTATTTTCCCAAGGGTGTCCCCCCCCAGTTGCACACCAAGTGCAGATAGTGATAGAAATTCATGATAGTTTTCATTTTGTGTTCTTTGTTTTTTGCATTTCCAAACTCTCTATAATGAACATGCTTATCTTTGCAATAAAACCAATCATTAGAATGCATTTAAGCATCAGGTACCTGGGTGGCTCACTCAGTTGGGCGTCCAGCTCTTGATTTTCCCTCAGGTCATGATCTCAAGGTGGTGGAATCCAGGCCTGAGTGGGCTTTCCACTCTCAGTGTGGAGTCTGCTTCTCTCTCTCTCTCTCCCGCTTCCTGTACCAAGCCCTCCCCCCTACTTGTGCATTCTCTCCCTCTCTCTCTCTGAAATGAATAAATAATTATTTAAAGAAGGAAAACAATATATTTAAGTGTGTTGTAGAGCTATGGCAAAAATCTAATAAAGTAAATCTGAAAAATGCACCACAGTGTGCATCCTTATGATCATGTTTTAATTATAATTTTTACAATATGCAAATTATTATGTTATATGTACCAACCAAGCTCAACCGTATATGTCTTGATGGAATATTAAAATACAAAACTTATGAATTTAATGTTTGCCATGCTATTTGTCATGAAAATTATTTGATCTACAACCTTTTGCTCCTCTTTTTCTGTCATAATTGTCATTTCATATTGTAAAAGTCATCAACAAAATGGTATATTTACATTTCCTACCACAATTATATATGTAATGGTTATTTAAACACCTCTAAAACAAAATACCTTACTATATACAATAATTTTCTTATATTTATATTTTTGACAGTTATGTTTCATGTAAATGAATGTGGTATATTTATATCTTAAGAACATATTTTGATCTTACTACTGATTAAAAGACTGAATGTCAATAATTTTTTTCCACCATGAAACCCTAGTGGAATCTTTCCCTTATTAATTAATGATGCATATCTTAACTATTCCATTTTCCCCCAATTATTTAACTGTGGATAGGAGACATTTCAAAGCACATGTTCCTTCAGTTCAGTTAGTGCAGTCATTTTTATTTTTAGCTAACTGAAGCGCTTTTTATATAAAGTTTCCATTTCAATATGTGGCAAGATTTACACGTCAATTAAATTAGCATTCTCTCTACCATTTTTGGGTTCTATCTGTACTCGCATTGTACAGGGTTGTGGCAGAATTCTGACTTTGATGGTCTATTTCTCTCCTTGCTGGTATCCAGTCTTCCTCCCCATTGTCTCTGTGTTTTGTTCAATAAATGTTACTACTTCGTCCCTCTCTGCCTTACTTCTATGTCTGTCCAGGCCAGTTCATTTTCTCAAGTGGCTCATATGTTTCTCTTTGGTTACTAGAAACTCAGTGAGTCTATTTATGGGGCTTGGCAACCTACTCAACACATAATTGTTACACGACTTTCTGATCATTATTGGGAAAAGTAGGATTTCTACGAGCCCCATTTTCAAGTTTATCCCCCTAACCATATTAGTTAACCATTTTTAATTGGCCCCATGATGTGCTGCACTAAGAAAATGTGAGACCCTTTTACAGAACTGGGACACACACATGCAGAAATTTCTGATCTCTTCTACTTCTAGTTTCTTAAATTCAGTGTAGAGATTCTGCATGTCATACTGCCATTGGGCTAGTAGGAATAACTGTCACCATAAGTTATTGCTACAATAATGCAGCTTGTGTATAAAATGAATTAATTATTTAGCTAACATATAAACATATAATACTTTCTTTACATTCTTTCCCATTTAATAAAACCTAGTAATCTTCTATCTTTAAAGGTTGTGTAATATGGCATCTTCAAGAGCATAGAATGGATGAGACTAAGTTTCCTTGAGATGACATCAATAGGTGAAATTAAAAAATATGTTTTCTTGATCGATAATCCATACCTTTATAATTTCTTTTGAATTAATGTATTATTTAATTTAATATGCTAACCTTAAAATTTCAGTGATTTAACATATTCAACATCTTCTTCTCATTATATCACAAACCAGTGATGATGTTCCTAATGAGATGCCTGAGTCCCCCAGTATGAAACAGTGAAATTTCAAGATATTTAAAGCTAAAAGGACAGAATAGTTCATTATCTGATAAAGTAGACAGAAGAATGGCAGCTAGAATTCAGCGTATGAAATGAAAGCCATTATTATTAAGCTTATTGAAGGATTTAAACACTATTTATAAAATAATAGCCTCCGAGCCTATTTGTGACCCATGAAAGGATACCAAGGATCATGTGTGCCACTATGGGTAAAAAGAACCATCCACCGCTAGATAGCATGTGATATGTAAACACAGTGTATGTACCCACATTTCGGTATGATGCTCTGTATTTAAGTTTATGGACTGTATTTTCTCTTATGCCTAAGTGGGAGAAAAATGCAGTGAACAGCTAAGAAATAATCAAAAGTCCTTTTACATGATTAAACCGAAAAAGAGAATCCATTATTTATAAGTCTTTATAGATGAAAGCTAAAAGGGAATACGATCACCAAAGGAATGGAGTGGATGAATATCAATGTTCCAATCCCTAGACATTAATATGTGAGAGAATCCTTTGAGGTAGCATGAAAATGAAGACAGATCAAAATAAAATAAAATGACTGTCCTAAAACACAAAAGATGAGTGAGGATAAATGAAAAATGGATTCAATTAAATTTAAGCTATATTTGAAGTGGGCATTCAAGAAATGAGCCTTCTTATATTGTCATAAAAAGGTAGGGAGGTTTGGAGTTCTATCTATCATCTATCTATCATGTGTATCTGTATCTATATATACTCATATATATACATATATACATACACATGTGTACATATCCCATTTACACATTACATGTAATCTAATTATTGTGCTTACTATTAAGTTTAGCTAACATACACCACATTATTATTATTTGTTTTGTGTAGACTTATCAGTTTTATGATTCTTTTCTTTTGCTTTCCCGCCTCTTTTATATTATCAACCATTTCTATGATTTTTCCCTTTTTTTTTGTTGTTGGTATACATTCTTTTACTATCCTTCCTTTTAATATGTAGGTTACCCTACATATTAGCATATACATTCTTGACACACTGTTGTCAGATACAAAGAATTTAGTTTCCCATCCATAGTCTGCTCGAGTATTAGAACCTTTAAAATTCATAAACCACTGTCTTTGAAATATTTTGTCATGCATTTTAATTTTATATACATAATGCAAATTTTAAAAGACATTACACTTGTGTCATATGGACAAGTACTGTTTCTATTGTTCTTTAACTGAGTGTGTACCTTCTACATACTCATATTACTATTGAAATCAATTTCCATCTTTTACTACAGAACTACTGGCAGCACATTCCCTCCATATTGTTTTATCTGAAAATGTCTTCATTTGGCCTTCTGTTTTGATATCTTCATTTTGCCTTCTGTTTTGAAGGATATATTCTCTAGGTATACAATTCTAGGTTGGTAGTTACGTTTCTTTCAACAATTTAAAAAATGTCATTATATTTCCTTTTGTCTTCCTCATTTCTATTGAAATGTAATCTGCCAATCTAATTCTTTGCTTTATTAATAGTGATGTGTTTTGTTTTCTCTTGTGGATTTTTATTCCTTTCCCCTGGTTTTTGGTTTTCAGCATTTATTCTATAATGCACTTAAAAGATGTTATCTTTGGATTTATCCTGTTTGTGCTTTGCTATGTTCATTGGATCTGTGGATTGATATTTTCTCTTTTTTTCTACAAATATATCCCCATGTCTCTTAAACTCTGGTGTATTCTTTTCTCTTTATTCTATTTCTATTCCTTTCTCTCTCTCTCCTCTCTCTCTCTCTCTGCATGTCTCCATATCTCATCCTATATGTTAATTTATATTTAATTTTATTAATTCAGTTCTCATGTGTTCAATATATTTAAACATATATATTATTAATTTCAGATACCGCATTTTTTCAATTCCAGAAAGTTCATTTTGTTACTTTTAAAAATTAAAACCTCTAGTGAAATTCTGTATCTTTACACTGATACTCACCTTTGTTCTCATACTGTGTTTAACATGTTTATCAAAGTTAAAGTCTTTTCTTCAATATCTGAATCCTATATTCTTTGGTCTTCCATTGATTGCAAATCATGTATGTCTACTTCTTTACATGTCTATTTTCTTTTATTGTATTTTGAACACTGTATACAAAGGAAAAAAAAAACTATAGTGCTACTAGGTGATCTTATCTTTTTCCTTTAGACAAATCAGGAGAATTTTAACCACATACAAATTAAAGGATACTCCTTCATATTGCAGGCTAGTACCACTCAATCCTGTAGAATTTCCCCCCCTGCTCTGACGTGTTAGCCCTTCTAGAAATTTGTTTTTGAGGTGTGGTAGGTCACAGACTTTTCAGCCTTGAAAACCTGTGAGAAACAGAGATTCCACCCCAGATTAACACTGCAAATAGATTCAAGATCAGGAAAAAAAAAATCTCAGTGGATATCCATGATGTGGTTGATGGGGACTCACTTCCAGCAGTATCTTGTTTCCTGTGCATTGAGAATCTATAAGAAATTTAACTCTACTCCAGAAGCTTTTAAGTCCTATCCCATGTTTTGGGAAAAGCCTGAACTCACCAGAAGTTTGGGAATTGTCAGAGGCCTCTGTGGTTTCCAACTTTCACTCCAGCCCCAAATGTTTGCTGAGGTTTCTGTTTGTTTTCATTTTTGTTTTCCATCTAGAAGAGTCTTTCTAACACAGAAGACCAGATTCTTACCCCAGCGTGATTTGGAAAATGTCCTCAGGGGAAAAAACAAACAAACAAACAACAAACAAACACAAACTACAGATCATTAGGCAAACCTAAAATGACTTTTGTTCTCTTAATTTTATTTCACCTAATCCTTATCCATTCCTCACCTATGTGATACCTGTACTCATAAAACTTTTGTAACTTCTCCTACTCTTGCCATAGGATTCTTGGCTAGCTGAAAATTACTACTAAGATCATTTTACTATTTTTACTTGAAAAAATACTGTCTGTACTGTTGGTGTGATACTTCGTAAACACAGACTAGATTTTGCTAACTGGAAGAAGTACTCAATTTCACTTTGTTTTACACTGAAATGTATAAATATTTTAGCGCAAATATTTTCATTGACTTATACCACAGGCCTTCACCTGGCAAGCCTTTCCCCTTGGACTGGAAGTTATACTATTGGCTCCTCAGGTTCTCAGGTCTTCAGACTCAGACTAAATTACACCATCAACTTTCCTGGTTCTCCAGTTTGCAGACAGCAGATTGTGGGATTTCTCAGCCTCCCTAATGCTGTGAGCCAAGGCCTATAATAAATCTTCTCATGTATATATATATCACATTGGTTCTGTTTCTCTGGAGAACCCTGAGGAATATACCCTACATCTAGATAGATTTTAAATTTTCGAAATAAAAAGTATAATCATTTGAATTTCATAGTTTAATTTTTTGCCTCCTACATTGACTTTGTGAGCATAAATTTTAATGACATGTATTTGAATTCCCTTTAATTAAATCTTCAAAGCTAAAGTTTTTTTATACTCCATTTCTTGAACATTTAAGTTTAAGATCTCTAATGGATTTTGAATTCGAATTAAAAAGAGAATTTCTTACAAGGAAGACTTCTTTAAAAACTACTCCAGTAG